>NC_072768.1:18536420-18668568 GCF_022539595.1 Amphiprion ocellaris
GACCCCAAAAGATGATAAAAATCAAGTTTTATACGTTGCTATATGGCGTTTTTTATATGCTGGAAGACACATCATATGCACAACAAACAGTCATCACCATGACTGAACAATTCCACCTTGAAACTACAGTGTACCAACGACAATGTCAAAAACACGGATGCGGATTTCCTGGATCACATACATGCAGAGAAGTTTTAATGTCTGAGCAGAATTCTAGGTGAGCTGGTGTGTTTGAGCTGCAGTGATCGGGCCGGAGTGGATGTAGATACAAGCAGGGACATGATAGAGCCTCGCATTCTAGAGGAAGCGACAGCGCAGAGGTACATTGAAACCATTTTAAGGCAGAACGGGATTATATTCAAGTGAAAAACCTCTAAACAAATAACTTTGATACACGGAGATGAGCTTTTAGGGGTTGAATCGATAACCGTGGAGGGACTTCAAATGTTGTGAACAGCTGCAGTGAAATGGCTGTGGCTGCTCAGATGCGGAGGTCATGTCCTCAATATTGCCTGTTGGAAGGTGGAGAAAAGAGCTGAGGAGACGGTTATACTCCACAGTTACACACAAACTGCACATTGTACAAAGTCTTCAAATCGTCTATTTTGAGACAAAAGTGAAATAAAATAAAGGTATTATGGTTTCAAACATTATTTTTTGGTTTGTGGTAGCGTTGCGGGAGGAAGAATTTCACCTCCCGATCTCAGTATTTCATAAATCCTGACTACAGTCCTGCACCTCTATATGTTGACATGAGTAGAGAAAGCACAGGTAAATATAATAACAATAATAATGGCTGAATTCCATATAGCTGCTTCAGTGTCAGGGTCCTGGTATTGTCTGTGGATACATGAATGAAAAACAACTGAGCCACTGTTAATGTTAACGCCTATACCTCTGCTACAGTGTTGTACTAAACCTTCCCTGTTGCTGTACTAATGACTGTCTACATGCAAACTTGTTCTTCTCCTCTCACACTCAACAGCTGATTGTTTGTAGGAAAAAAATCCCTTGGAGACATGCTCTTCACGAAACCATGCATTTCATCTCAGGAGCACTACAGCCACAGCATCTGCCGTCAACTCATTAGGAGCCGTCTGTCCCCGTGCACAGGCAATTTCAGTGAGAAATGGGCAAGTGTGTTGTCGGTAGGAAAGTTCCTATCTGCTTGAAATTGTGAAAATGAAAATAAAATAAAGGTATTATGGTGTCAAACATTTGCTGGTTTGGAGTAGAATTGCGGCAGGAAGAATTTCTACTCTTGACCTCTCTATTTCAAACCTCCATAGGCTTTTTCACACAAGACATTTTGAAATGAGTAGGAAAGTAGAGATGGAAATAATAACATTAATTATGACTGAATTCCATTTAGCTGCTTCAGGCTGACCCACTGTCACAGCTTTGCAAGACACTTGAGTTGAAAAACTGAACCACCGTAAATGTTTAATAATTACGACTTTCCTACAGCATCTGTTGGAGGGAAAATCTTTATTGTGCTTTTTTGGTGGCAGCATATTCCTGAACCACTTGCAAGAAAAAACAAAACAATGTGTGTGATTGCACCACAGGATGACTTGTTAGTGTTGTCATTCAGGTGAACTGACCCTTTCATGTTTCCAAAACTTCGACCTAAACATACCTAATTAATGGCATTTCTTGGAGGTATTTTAGAGGCATTTGTCTAGAAAAAAGACAGAACCAGGTAACTGTACATCTACAGAAGATATTTTGATCTGAGTAGGGAAAGTGGAGATGGGAATAAGCACATTAAAATTGGCTGAACTGCATTTAGCTGCTCCTGGTTCCTGTTATAGGCTCTGCTGACTCACTGTCATAGTTTACTGGGACAGTTGAGCTGAAAAACTGAGTCACCGTAAATGCTTAATACTTAAGCCTTTTATACATTGTCTGTTGGTGGGAGACTGCTTCCTGGTTCATTTTGTTGGTAGCATATTGCTAAACCACCTGCAAGATCTCAAGCTGTTTTGACATTTTGGTAAACCGGCCCTTTAACATTTTCAAAAAAAATATTTAAACAGACATGATCTATGTAATTTCCATATTTTATAGGCATCGGAAAACAAAAAATAATATAAAAAAATCGTTTTGCTAGCTATGACTAGACAGAGTGAGGTAACTACACATTTATGAAAGTAGAGGTGGGAATAATCACATTAACAATGGCTGAATTCCATTTAGCTGCTTCACGTTCCTGGTAGTCTATGCCGACTCACTGTTGAGGTTTACTGGGACACTTGAACTGAAAAAGTGAACCACTGTAAATACTTAAACATTCTCTACAGTGGCTGTTGGTGGGAAAGTCTCTATTGGGTTGTTTTAGTGTCAGCATATTTCTAAACACCTGCAAGAGCTCAATCTGTTTTGACTTTTGGGTGAACTGGTCCTTTAACAGTTCCAAAAATCTTACTTTAAACATTCCTGATTTATATAATTTCTATATTTTAGAGGCATTTGTATTTAAAAAAATATCCCTTTGGTAGCCATGACTAGAGAGATTTAGGTGACTATACATCTATACAAGACACGTTGACCTAAGCAGGGGAAGTAGAGGTGGGAATAATATCAGTAACAATGGCTGAATTCCATTTAGCTGCTTCAGGTTTCTGGTACAGTTTATGCTGAGTCACTGTCTGCCCTTTACTGGGACACTTAAACTGAAAAACTGAGTCATTGTAAATTTTTAATACTTAAGCCTTTTCTGCATTGTCTGATGGTGGGAAAATGCTTATTGGGTGATTCTGGTAGCAGCATATTTCGAAATACTTGCAAGAAAAAACAAAATTACGTACATTAACTTCATAGGTGGCCTTTTAAAATGATTAAAGGGACTTATTTATGAAATGTGTAAAAGCAATGTGTCTAGGAAAATGGTTATTGTGTGTGTGCTGTATATATATATATATATATATATATATATATATATGTGTGTGTGTGTGTGTGTGTGTGTGTGTGTGTGTGTGTGTGTGTGTGTGTGTGTGTGTGTGTGTGTGTGTATAATATATGACTCGGTTTTTATATACACACAGTTGTGAGATGGGGAAACGTTAGTGATCCAAAAGCCTCACTTTGTATTATTTTGCTCCACTTCCATGTGAATATGGTGGTATTTTGCCTGGAGTGACCTGGAACCGCCCCCACACTGCTGCTGGATCCGGACCACACTTTGGGAAGCACAGCGCGGGGCTGCTGCCGCCACACAGCTCCCTGCGCCCGCGGAAATATCTCGGTGCGTCGGCGAACAGACGACACAACTTGTTCCCTTTTTCCCCTCCCCTCCTCGCACTACTTCCCGCTTGTTGCCCTCACACCGGCAGTGTGCAGAGAGAGAGAGAGAGACAGGAGGGGAAAGGCTGCTTCCTTTCGGTTCCCGGTCGCGTCCGTTCTCCTCCAGTGCGCGCTTCTTCCCTCCTTCCTCCTCCTCCTCCTCCTCTTCCCTACGAACACAACCTCCGGCTCGTTCAGATGACAGTGGAGGCGAACGCGCATCCCACAGGTGTGTAGCTTCCAAGTGAGCCGCGGCTTGTGGAGACACATGCACACCTGGATTCTATCATGTGACTCGGCACCTGGGCGTGGAGAAAGTGCCGATGTTCTAAGCAGAGACTCTTTTGTTGAGGAGTTGCCCGTGTCGCCTGTGAACGGGAACTGATACAGCCAAGTAGCCCCGTTTTTTTACGGAATAGTGCCTTTCTGAAACCTGCTCCCGGGACGCGTGAGGAAGAGTAAAATGTAAACTTGCTTACGGACGTCTTTCTGTTATTTTTTTTTTATTCTGAATCCATCGTGGTGGGAATTTCGTCAGCGTGGACTGTTCGCGCTTGTGCAACTACTCTCTTCGCTCTTTTTTTTCCCTCCAAGGTGAGTTCCGGGAAAACTGGTGTATCCCATCAAAGCGGGGTTTGGATCTGTTTGCTTCACCGTTTCGCCGTAGTTTCAATTTCAGACCCTGGTAAATACGAGCACCAAGTTTTGATAGGCTATTATACGCCCTGTTGATACGGCACGGGTGCGTAAACCGTACCCGGGAACGCTGTTACTTCTATTTATACAACACCGCTGCTCTTTACGTGTTACTGTTTCACTTATTGTTGCTGACTGCCTGCTCTGTTCCCCACATATGTGCCGATAAAATCCTGAAAACAAGCTCTCTGAACCACAGTGACAAGCAAATACGTGTTAGCTTTCTTAAAGATTTCAAATTACGCACGAAATTTCAGTTTTTGTGCATGATTTATGAAATGCATTTCAGCCTTTCATAGTTGCACTGATCACTGTCTGGGTGCAAACTTGTTCTGCTCCTCTCAGACTCAACAGCTGATTGTAAGAGGAGGGGGGAAAAAACAGCCCTGAAGACATGCTTTTCACTAAACCATGCATTTTATTTCTGAGGCACTAGAGCCACAGCATCTGCCTGGTCACCTCATAAGGAGCAGTCTGTGCTGGAACACAGGCAATTTCAGTGAGAAATGGGCACATGAGCTGTGTTCCTCACCTCTGGACACTAGGCTGTACATCAGCATCGGAGAGGACAGAAGTAGCAGTGAGCAATGCCTCCTGTTTGTTTTTCTTTTTTTTTTCCTCCTTTTTTTCTCCCTCCCCTCCCTCTGTCTTGTGTCTCTCTTGTGGAGAACAAGGAGACAGAAGCACTATTCATGTCCCTGTTGAATCTCCTGTGCAGTTCTGTCAGTCTGTATCTCTCAGTCCCTGGCGCAGCCCTCAACACGCCACTGTACTGCCTTGTTTCCGCCCCTAAATCGTCCTTTTATTCGCAGCCCTTGCCTTCTTCCAGCCCTTGTAGACAGATCTACTGTACACAGGGTGCTCCATCTCATGCGGATTACTCCCATTAAATAACATTATACCAACAGTCTCGTAGTGGGAATGGATTAGTGCATGGAGGGGGCACGTGGAAGCAGGAAAGGCGGCTGCCGGTGGTAGAAGTGCTGGTTGGAAGGGGGTTAGAGCAGGGGGTCAGCCTCCAGTCTCCTGACTGCTCAGGGGATAGATGCCATCTGCTCACATGGACACACACAAGCAATTGAAAACCAAGCTGCTTCCTTGTCCCTTTTTTCCACCATCTCTGTCTTCTTTCTCTCTCTCTCACTCACACACTCTCTGTGCCCCACAATGCTTCATTCAGTGTTTATCTCCTCTGCTCTGAATAAATAGAGACACCTTATCTGCGCAGAGGAGAGTGGTGATAAATGTTTTCTCCTGCTCCCTGCAAGGGTGAAGAAGACAAGCGTACAACACTTTTTCATCTCAGATACTCTTTTCAGGACAAGTGAGTAGGAGAAATTTCTCATTCAGGTCATGTTAGTTTTCAGGATTCTGCAAAAACAATCCCAAAAGCCGAATGCCAGCTCATGCTCGATAATATGAGGAAGGCAGAGAAAACACACAAACAAAGCAGGCATTTCCATGAGGCCGCCCCACCTCCTTCCCCTTTTAGTGTAATAGGCCGCGAGCTTTGGAAATGAAACTTTGTGATGAGATCCACTTAGAGTGTTTTTGGATACTGCGAAGTAGCCTGTGACCGGCTGAAAAACGGAGGCGGTGAATTGCTGGCCAGTGAGCACTCAGCTGTTAAGTTCCTACATGTTTTGGGTGAGCTAAAGTTCACCCTGCTCTTTTTTACAGTTGTACAGTTTTCTCAGATAGCTGAAACCTCATCGTGTCCTGGAAGCATGCGCCTCATTTTGAAGAGTTTGGCAGTATTTTTTGAGGTCATATGATTTTAAAGGCATCCGCAGTCTCTTTTGTTTCCTTTGCACTGGATTACTGACTTCTGTCATTTTCATTTTGAAAATAGTACCATAATCCTCATAAGCAACAGGCAATCCCATGCCTCCTGTCCGCAGTGCACAGGCAGAAATACACCACTAAACAAACTGATACATGAAAAGTGTATGACAATGGTTCATTGCAAGTGGCTCATTTTAAATTACTAGTTAATCTCCTTGTTTCCTGTCCTTACTAAACACAGGATGTACTATAAATCATTATTATATTGCTTTATCTGTTAGACCTACTTTAACTTTATAAAAAACATGTTGTTGGGTGTTTGACCAACAATCTCGCTCTTCACACTGGACTTTGTAAATTTAGTGGTCATAAAATAGGTTTTCCACACATGAGAAACATCCATATGCATTACCTTGTTCCTCTTGCTTATCTAAGGTACACATAGTTTTCAGAGGAGTGTGGGCAGATGCCTGACGGCTGTGTCAGCTTGGCATTAGGCAGCTAAAGAATCTGGGGAATAGAGATTTCCTTTAGATTGGAGATATGCTCGTCTTTTCATGTCTGAGGATTATCCTGTGATGAAGGGACGTCATGCTGAGGTGGATTCCTGATCTTATCTCGTCTGGGTTTGGCAGTGGCCAACCTTGCCCTCGGATTCCTTGGCCTCGGCCTAAACTATCCCCTCAACAGTTTTCCTGTCTGTAACCCCACCCTGTTGCTCTGATGTGCTGTTGTTTGTACCTCACACTGCCTCGCTTTCTACCCAACACTTCTCCCCTTCTGACATGCACTTGAGATCAAAAATAACAAGCAGATGTGTAGCAGACTTGTGAGGTGTGATCATGCTAATTCTCAGGCTATGAGATAGGCTCTGTGGCAGAAGATAACCAGCCTGGCATGTCTATGAACCCAACATCTCCAACCCAGCACCTCATACAGTTTTAAATTCACTGCGACCCATGCTTTAATCTGGTCTATCCGCAGGCTTCCTACCAAACACTTCAGCCCCAGACATTATGGTCAAGTACAGCTCAGCAGGGTGTACTTTTACCTCTAAAACAACCTTGACACTTTCTCAACCCACACTGTCTTTCATCCCATGTCCACAACCAACCACACCATGCAGTCAACCCATCTTGACATAATTTCTCCTACACACCGCTGCCAGCATCTGCTGGTTTTCTCCCCACTCCTGCCCACACTGCTTTTCTTCTGCCCTCACCTCTACCTTTAACTATTGTGACTCTTCCTTCCTCTCTCAGTGCTTAGAGCATGAGTAAGAGGAACATGATGAATATTGTAAACATGCTCACACTCCTGAAAGAGCTAAATGATTCACATGAGGAGGGAGCTGCCTTAATTGCTTGGTTGAGAGGTTGTGGGCAGGATGCTCTGCATAAGAGCTGAGACATCCTGGTATCTTTGAAAAGACAGAGCCTAGAAGAAGTGGGCTGGTGTGCTATAGGGTGTGCAGAGGTAGGCAGCTACTTGAAAATAGTTGGCCCAGAGGAAAGCAAGATCTCCACTGCTGTTCAAAAGATATTTTGGGAACAACAGTAGGATTTACCCCAACGGCATTGAGGTTGCAGAAGTGAGTATTGAAAGTCAGTGACAGATTACAGATGTGTGCCTCAACCACTTCACTATGGCACCTGAACTGACTGTCTCAGACAGACACATAGTATTGCACAGGCTTTTGATGCTACTTGTGTAGTAGAGGCCTGTCAGCCAGCACACCTACTCAGGCCACTGGCAAAAGTTCACTCTCAGCTGGGCGTTTTGCCTGACACCACAGAAGAAAGTATCTGAAAGCTTATCAGAAATGATGAAAGTGAGGAGTGACCTTGTTTCCTATCCTGGGAAATCTTTGTCAGATGCTTCCTTCTCGAGGTTTGTATTGGCAGGAGAAAAGAGAGCAGGAAGTTAATTTATTTTTTGCTTTGGTAATTGAGTCTGGTACGTATGGCTATCAAAATACTATCCATTTAAACACTTCAGAGGGAAGTCGGTCGTGCCTGCTTCAATCAGTGTAATGTGACAGCCGATGTTTGGGCCACCTCCCTTACTTTATGATGAAAAGATGACTCAGATCTCACAGACTTTAACATATTGAAGATGAGTCGACGCTTCATTTCTGTGCAAATTGAGGGTGCCTGTGCAGGATTTGGCAGCTTGCTGATATATCTTTCTCAGAGAGCTTTGGGTTTGAAATGGACTTAGGCTTACAGTAACCACAGAATAATGGAAACTGTGTAGAGCCACTTATTCCACCTGTAATGCATTTTCACTGCACTTTTTGTTCTTGACTGAGTTGCTCCACGTCGAGTGCCATTTAATCGCAGCCAAGGCACCGGAGGGTGCAATTCATTTTTATCCATGTGAGTCATTTCACAGTTAATCCTCAAACTGACCAATTTACTCCCGCCAAGATCATTTTTAATTATCACCTCTGCTTTACAGCTAATATGATGACCAGCTGGTTTATGTTAATATGGTAGTTGCTGTCAAGTACTGGCCCTTCTTTTTTTTTAGGTTTTGCATGTACACTGGGTGATTAATTATGAAGGACTGGACGTGAGCCTCAGCCAGAATTGGTGGGTGACAGATGCATGAAGGGTCAGTGCATTGGCAGCAGCTGGAGATGAAGGTCACACTAACCTGAGAGAGCTAAGGGGGGAGATAATGTGGCAGACTGAGGAAGACATAGAGGAATGCTCCGTGTAAGTGTAACTTTGTTGAAGAGATGAATGAATCTAACGGTTGTCAGAAGCAAGTCACTTGCAAAGTATACATACAACCTTTGCAAAGACGTAGACATTGCTTTAAAAAAGTACTTACATGCTTTATTTTGTAACCAACAGACAAGGTCTCTCGGTTAATAACTGCTTTTGCAAGCAGCTGTTATCTATTTATGTATTTACATATTTTTATTTATTCAAAAGAGGGGCATTTTAGATGGCTGGCCAGAAATGTGCATGTGTAATTTTAAGTGTAATACATTTTTGAATGATATTTAGAAAGGCAGTACATTTGCACCTCATTTTTGTTTCATTTACGGATTTTTTATTTTTATTTTTTTTTAGAAAATAAGCCCAGTATTATTATTGTGTATTTCTTTGGACTTGATCATTTGAGTGTGTTGGAAACAGTTCATGAAGCTCAGATTTACATTTGAATAACTGCTCAAATTTGAAACCGTAATATAAAGTGTGCAGTCATGAGGCCTAAACTAGCAATAGCAATATTAGATCTTGAGAAACCATATGCTGTCCTTATTATCTCTGGCATCTGCTGAAACCTGCTGGCAGCTGGAAATGGACATGTGGGTGGCAGCACTGCTGGAGGTTGGGTGTCTGTCCCCTTGCTTGTCTGTTTCACTCAAAATTTGAAGTCTTGCAAGTTTTCATGGCGGATAGACGAGATCTTCCATATACCTGTGCTTGTCAGTGTGAAGCTCGAGGGCCTCCTTTAACACTCAATTGCCGTTGGTCATTATGTGTTTTTATAATGAAATCTAATGCTAAATGAATGAAATGAAAATGTGAAGCAGAGTGCACATGTAATTGACTTTAAAGTGCAGCGCATTCAACAGCACATTAGATAAATACATAAAGTTTATATGTGTCTATACATCTTCTAGCATGTCCACATCTAAATTCACAACCTTATTATCAAGCTGGGATGATGTAGTATATATGCAAAGATATCTACTTTCATTACATTTCATTATGAAATGGTGTTACAAAAATGAAATCCTTTTTTTGTCAGTATCGTGTCCTTGTCTCTGTTAAATGAGGGGGGTATCGTGGCCTTTCAGTAGCCTATGATCCGAGAGGGACCCATTAAAATCTGTTCATACAGCGATTGTTAAAGTTACTGAGAATGTAGTTAAATGCCACTGGCTCTGTTGCTTCTCTCATCTGTAAACTGACAGACCATTTTACTGTGGCAGCAGTCTGAGCAGCAGTAATAATACTGCCAAAGATACTGCCTTAACCTTAGAAGCTGACATTTTTCTAGTGACCACTCGGTACTAAAATTTGGGCGCATCTGAGGCCCAATTTGCTGCGGAAGCAATATTTTTTTTAAGGTATGCGTTTCTTTTAAATGCTTTTAATATCAATTCCCATGAGGAAATTAGCTGCCCAATGTAGCGAAAAAGATAAAAAGAACATATGCACAAAAACAAATGAAAATTTGCATTTGCAGCAAGTGTGGATGTGAGATTTGTCACGTTCTTGTACACTTGAGTGTTCTAGGTCATATGAGTGAGTCAGGTCTTTACCTTGTTGTACTGTGGTGAACTAAAACCATGCATGTAGGAGTGCACAACGCTCTGCTTTTGTGATGATATACAGGAACATTAGTTGTGTCTAATCAGCCAACCATGACCCTTGTGCTGGAGCAGTGTGGACGAAATCACTGGCCTCGTGTTTATAACTTCCTGTTAACATCTCCGTGGCTGAACCTACTTTCCACTTCTCTTTATCAGCAGAGTCTCTTATCTTTTCTGTTGTACTCCATAACTTTTTTTCCCCCTGTCGAATCTATTTTTTTCCCCCACAACTCTGTTCTTTGTCTTTTCTCGCTCAGTGTGTCTGTAGTCTACGTGGATATTAATCCTGGTGCTTCAAACCTGCCTGGGGCTTGAAGCTGTCTTCTGAAATGCAGATCTGTGGAGGTGTCATCATAGCTCTATGTCTTGGGTGTCTGCACTTGCCCCCCAGCTTCACACTCCTATTCGTGCAGGGGTGATGACATGCATTATTCCTCACTGACTCATCTGGGCAGCCTCAAAGCTACCCAGTTTTGTTTCCCCTCTCAACTTTTTCAGCAGAAAATAAAAATAAAACAGAAGTTGGTAGATATTTTATGCTGGTGTGTGCAAATCCCGTAGACATGACATCTGCATCTCTGCAAGCTGTCCGTGTACAGTTGGTCAGACATGTGATGGTAATGCAGACAACTTCTTCTTCTTCTTGCAGTTTATTTTTATCCTGTGACACACTGTTTCCCAGTATTCCCCTTTTGACAGATCTGTGTTTACAGTTGCTCCACACAGGGTTTTCAGCCTCTAACTAAAGCAAATGATAGGCCTAGGAGAAATGACATCAGAGTCGCAGCCACATGCCCTTGTAAGAATGCCTAAATATTTACAAGCCCTCATAACACATGTTAGCCTTCCACTCAGCCACCGATTTTTTTCAGCGTGAAAGTTTTGAAACACAGCCCTGTGGTCGCTGCCTTCTGCTGTAACTACGTCTCTTCTACGTCCTGTCTGAGCCGATCCCACGTCACGTCCCTTGGTGGAGCTGGGCTCTTTAATTACTGTCATTAGTCGGAGTAGATCTGCTGCTGGGGTTACAGAACCTTATTACCAGAACCTTGTCTCTTTCCTCCCCACACAGTGAACAGCCTAATGCTGCTCTCTAGTGCGTTCTCTGAAAACAAGCTGCAGTTACACTGTTTACAGAAAACATTCTGCCAAATTGGATCCCCAAATCACACAAGTCTCACCAGGAGACATTTTCCCCCTCCACTCTCATCCTCTTTCAATTGGATATGGAGAAGTTTGCAGCATTGCAACAGCAGATTGAGGCAAAGTGGGGTATAAGAGGGCATGTGTGCTGTCGCTTGTTTACTTGTGGACCGGTGCCGACTGGTGGTGCGACCCGGCCGGAGTAGCCATTTATCCACCACTCCAGACCTCCATTAAGATCTCTCTGTAGTCGTCCCTGTTGTGATCAGCAGTACACTTCCACTGACATATCTCTCCTTCTCCCTCAGCCGGTGTTTTTATATTTAACCACGTTCTGTTCTGTTTCAAATCCAGTCTCTGTTTTATGCCTGCCGTCAAGATGTCATCATGCATTCCTCTGTGTCTGTTGTTTAATTAGTAATACAGAGTTTGCTGTCCTCTTTGGGTAATGGAAAAAAGGCAGTCACATCTTGGTCCCATTGGGCTCTTATGTGTCTCTCCACCTTCTGACATGAAAACAAAACATTATCCCCCTTGAGCAGCGTGCTAAAACGACACATCTGTTCTCCACACAAGATATAAACAAAACAAGTCCCAATCACTGAAAACCAGCACGATTATTAAATGTGGTTTAATTCCAAGTGATGAACAGCCTGTTCTTTCAGGATGGGAAATCTGATTAGGTGGGATTATAATGACTCAGTGTTACATTTCTGGCTGCAGTGCTCATTGTTAGACCTGACTGCACCTTTATAATACTGATATTTGTGTTTTATGTCGTCAGCGTTGGACCATAAAGGTGTGGCTGTCTTTATCAGCAAGGGAGCATTTGTGAAACTTGTCATCAGGACATTTGTTCACTGTCTAAAGTTCAAACATACACTAGCACAACCTGTCGACAGACTTTTTTTTGTTATGTTTTTAAGAACTAGGTTAATCCATGGAAAAAAGTAATCAAGTGCAAAAAAATCATCCTGTCACAGCATCCACATCCCCATGCTGTGCATCATCACTGAGCAAATGTTGAAAGGTTTCTGGGTTAAAGTAGGCTTTTAGGTGCCACGATCTTGTGACAAATGCAATCCCACCCTTGTCTAATGGCATGCACCTCGTGTTGGTTGGCACTGATGTTAATAACAGAACACAAGCTACACTAGACCCTGTACTTCAGTGCATTATTAGCAGCTGCAGACCACCCGTGGAGCTCAGACAAATAAAAATCCCATTTCCTCTCTTTCCATTGGTGGTATTAAGAGCTGAGGATTGTGCTGTTGCCTGAGTGCCAATGAAAAAGCCACTCAGTGTGTGAGCAGTTAAAGCCCTCTCAGCGCAGCAAGGGTGAGGCCTTCCTTCTGTATGCATCACCCCAGCCAGCTTGATCGATTCACTGTTTGCTCTGTCTTGTCTAAGTGCGAGCGCACACTGCCCACTCTGCCCACAGAAAATAATTCGGGCTTTGACCAGGGCAGCCTGCTTCCCCTAGGCTTAGCAGGCGCCCGAGCACACACACAAATACACAAATGTATACATGTACAGTGAGTCCACATGCAGTCCGTCTTTCAGCCTAAGGGAGCTGGGCAGCCGAGGCTCGGATCCATGAATTCCTCATAACACAATCTGTTGGCTGATCAATAATTCAATTCTATCTGTGAGCAAGCATGTCTGGATCCAATCTCACCTGCACCTCCCTTGGCCTTTCCTTAACAAGGTGGGTGTTGTGTCCTTGTGTTGGGCTCAGCTTATGTCTGTGTGGTTCTCTCTGCCCTTGTGTGTGCTGATTAGTTGGCTTTAGTTAGTTCTCAGGCAGCAGTTGTTCTAGTCTATCGTTTCTGTGTGCACGCATGAGAGCCCCGGACCGTTGTGGATTTTGCAGCGCTCATCATTATTTCAACCGTTTACATCTCTCGTGTCTTTGTGTCCACGGCTGCGACTGAAAGTGTCCGTCTACAGTTGGCCAAGTTGACGTGTTTGTGTGGGAGTGTGTGTGCGTCTGAGCTCATGCATGATCTGTCTCTCCCTCCAGGCAGCCTGGCAAATCAAAGGCATGGATCTCATTAAAAGGTACAGAGCCTGTGGAGAGGTCAGCGGCTAAGTTCCCTGATTAGTCGGATGCGGCGGGCTGCCTGGGTGTTGTGTTTGGCGGCTGTGTGTTGGGGTGGGGGTGGGAGGAGGACAGTCATCGACGTGCCTCTCATCCCTCTCCAGCTCCACACCTGGTGGCTGCTCTGCCCAGCTCTTTCTCACCGTGGGCCTCAGCCTCATCTGACGGGGTCAAGGACAACACACAGGGGCACGGATTTACCCCCAGCTCCCATTGCCTGGCCTGCTCTATCTCCCCCACTTCCTATCACGGCCTAATGGGTTGCCTACTTCCAGTTCTGTTTTTATCCCTCTTTGAGTGTTTTATCAAAGGCTGCATTCAGTTTCCATCCCAGTGACAGCCTCTCTCGCTGCATATCAAGCTGCACCAATAGCCCGATGAGCTGCTTTCTGGGTCGTTAGTAACTCATTCCAGGGCCCGGACTCCTATCAAAGTCAGTGACCATGAACCGGGGATGACTTTGAGCCAAGGGCAAAGTGTGTGTGTGGGTAACTGTGAGTTAGAGAGACAGGGTGCATCTGAAGGTTGCCTGACTTTGGACAGTTTCTCCCTTTTCCCTCTGAATGGTCTTTCTCTTTACTCTTGCTGTCCCGTCCCCTGTGTGCCTCTCGGTTTAATGCCCTTCCAGATAAAACAACGCCGGTAAACTTCCTCTTTGTTTCTCCCTCTCCTCCTCTTCTCGCTGATAACCACGCTATCTAAAAGTAGGCCCTGGCAGCTCTCCCTGTCTATTCACTCCCCCCACTCCACCCCCGTCACCTCCCCCTCCTCTCTCCCGGTATGGTTAGGTGTATTGTATGTAATCAGTAGATGGGGGAAAGGGTGTGCTTTTTTTTTCTTTCTTATTTTCCTTTTCTTTTCCGGGCCGCCAGAAGAGGTGGCGGGAGCGATTGCGGATGGAGGGGACTGGCGCGTATCTGCTGACTATCACTTCCATTAAGTGTGCTGTCCTCAGCCGCCTCCCCTATATGCCCAGAACCAGCTCTCAGTAAGCCCCTTTTGTTAAGTGTCCAGCCTTTCTAATCCACAAACCCTTCAACCCGAGACTCTTCCTACATACGGCTTGAGATCATTTCTGAGGTCGATTTTTGTTGCTATACAGAGTATATCAGAGTTTTTAAGATATATTTGTATAGGCGATGTCTCGATGTAATTTGCAAACTTTTGCATCCATTTCCCCCGAGAGCAGAGAGGAATCAAATCACAATGCACACTGTGGTATAGCTTCCACTGCCTCTCCCTTCGCACTCTCTGTCCCGCTCATGCTCAATCAATTAATAAAGCTTGACATTTATTGGAGAAAACAAATAAAAGTGCTTGGTTTGGGGATTGTCTCGTATGAAAACCTCCCCTTCCATTTTCGTGTTTGTTTACATATCAGTGGACGTCCGGATCCCTGGACGACAGTGTGCTGCCAAAAATGAAGGCCTCAAAGGAATTTAGTTTAACGCTGTGCAAGTGCCTTTTCTAAAGGGCAGTGCTGCGCCTCTGGTTATCGATGTCTGTTTAGCAGACTAATCAGTGCTTTAATTAACAAAAGTCAGTTCAGAATATCAATTATAGTTTTCCTTTATTTGGAGTCATGTCACACCAAGAAACAATTATGACTGATTGTGAGTTTCTATTGTCTCTTGCTGGCAATAATTAGTTACTTTTTGTGTATAAATCACATTTTTTCATAAATAACTTCCAGTCCTGCCCTCATCTGCTCTCATTTGTTTTTTTTTAATATACTAATGGGTGGTTTTAAGCTCCCCTTCCCTGAAAGCATGGGTTTGTGAGGATCAGTGAGTCTGTCCGGAGTGTGTTTTGTCTCAGGGAGAAGGCTGTGTGTTTTTATTCAGAGAGCCTTAGGGGCCCGCTAGCATTTTCTCTCAGTCTCATCCCAGTCCAGACACGCTCCGTGCTCTGGTATGACAAACATCTCCACGGTGCTCGTTCAAACTACAGCTCAGTCTTCATGGAACACAATCACCTCCACGCACACATACTTTATTCAGTCACACTACCATACACGTTTTCCTTGCTTTCTGTTTATCTTCCTCTCATTGTCAAACATCCTCACACACACACACTCTCAACTGTCCCGTGAATCTGTGAATACCAGGCTCCCGGGTTCCTCTCTTTCCCTGGCTGGGATAATAATGTGGTTGTGGCCCTCTCTGTGAAACAACAGATCTGCTTTACAACCGCACCTCTCTGTCTGTTTGTGTGGTGTGATGGAGTGTGTGTTCTCATCTGGAGGCATGCCATCAGCCCGCAGTCACACTGTCATCACCCATAGCCTCCCATAGCAGGCAATGAACAATGTTTGGTTTCACTTCATCTCTTCCCTTTCTCTGTTTTATCCCGTATTTCTTTCTTGTCTGATTGAAACAATCCTTATGTTTTCACTTCTTCTCCGTGTTTGGAAATAATTTGTCATGCCTGATTGTGTTTGAGACATGACTAGGGTATGGTTTTTTTCAGTTAGCGCAGAGTAGTTTGCATTTGCCGCTTGGCCCGTCCAGAGTGGGTAAAGGGTGCAGTGGAACCAATTATAGCAATGGGTTTTGTGTGCAGTAAGCGTAGCGTGGCTGTAGTGGGTGTGATGGGTTTTTAATGGGACTGAGCCACAGTCACAGATGTAAAGCCTTGTTGTTTTTGGTGATTGCAATGGTCAGTGTGCGATAGGTGGGCCAGCAGAGCACAGTCTACTTGAATCTGTGACGGATTGTTAAGATCAAGCAACACTCAAAAGCCAGATGGTTTCTCACCAGTATTTTTTTTAAATCACTTGTTTGTTTCACTGATTTATAATTGAAATGAGAGTAGCATTGCCAACAATTTTTGCAAAACTCAAAACAGAATGAAAGGCCTGTGCTTTTGGGGTTAAGTGCCTGTGCCTCCATCTGTTGGTAACACTACTCATAAGCTTTGTTTGGTAGTTATATCCGAGGACTAAGCAGCAAAAGAGAATCGAATAACCTGACTTTTCATTTCTCACACTCATAACTGATGCGCTAATTGTGTGCTTATTCACAATAGGGGATGAAAGCAAAAACTCATCCTGAAGAAAGTATTCTTTGGATGTTATCTTTTGAGTAATGAAACTGTCCCTTCTTTCCTGTCTGTGGAGCCAATGTGTGATCTGCATTTTGCTTGGGGCAGTATAGTAAATGATATAGCTGGGGCCATTAGCTAGATCTTTGTCTGTTCAAGCTGCTGGCTCTTCCTGATAGCTAAAGTGTTTTCTGCTTATTAACCATGCTGTCATGTTGTCTTTTGTAAGGATGCACATTAATCTAAATGCATGCAAGTACATTAAGATTCTTTCTAGCAGCACACATTGAACCGCAAGAGGCTTGATCAGCTAAGAAATGACTGAGAGAATGCCACTTCACTAGTTTTTGCTTAGCTCAGTGTAGACTATCAAAGAAGTGATTTGTATTCGTGCTGTCTGACGGTCCCGTGCCCCGTTTGCAGTAGCCAATCTGGATGGGGGGGCGGGGGGAGGTTGTTATCAGAAGGCCTGAATGAAACAGCTGCCGAGCACTCCTCGCCACAGCTCTGTTCAAGTCCTTCTACGCCTTTTGAAAATGTCATGTTCTGCCCGTTGTGTCAGACACACTGCTTGCTAATGGCTCCTGGCTCTGATCCAACCCTATCCCACATTCTGAACCTGGCTTTGGTTGCATCAGGCCCCTCACACAACTCGGAGACTTACCTGGATCATGCCAGCCAGCAGCTCCCTTCTGCTGGGGAAACGGCTTTCCACAATGGTCGAGGCATTTGGAGGATAAGCCCTAACCCACAAACTGGGATGGCTAACACATGCCACTGCTAACATGCTAATATTTAGCAGTGAGAGGGGTTTCAGCAAAGCCCTGTGGGTAAGCCACACCGGATTTTTCCCTTCACAAACCAACCCAGTCACATTGAAATGGCTTTTTCCTGCTGTTTTGACTGTGCCCTCTCTCTGCCCTTGACTCCCGGAGCTGCTATTGAAATCAAGTGCACGTACGGACTTGTCAGCTCCATGTAGCCACTAGCAGCTAGCCTAAGTGCATCACCCTTATCTGTGATGTCACTTGCTTCCTTTCCTGTCCATGCTCGTCTGAGCCAGGTCATAAGCCAGCCCTCCCCCTCCCCGAACCTGTCTGTTTGGTTGTAATGCAGCCTAAGCCTTTTGTTGAGAAGGGCATTAGCCTATATTTGTGGGCATGGGCACTTTGTCAAACAGACTTGGGAATGGCTGCTCCAGATGGGTGATTAGTCACTACTGTGTGTATGTGTGTCTTTGAGCGACTGTGAGAGAGCCACTGGTGTGTGTATGTGACCTAAGATAGGTTTGATTACACGGGGATGAGGCCGACAGCCTAAATGAAGATAAAACACAGGTGCTCACATTGTTTCATGTCATGCGCTTCTGTACGTGTATGTGTGTACGACTGTGTGACTCTGTGTGTTTATCATCTAATAGCTCCAGCCCACCCCATCACACATCCCCAATTCAATCTCATCTCTAGCTCTGACTCGGCTAGCCGGGCTTCCATCAGCAATTTGGAGTGCAGCTCTCATGCCTGTAGGCTGCTGTAATGATAGCTTTTGCAAAAAAAAAAAAAAAAAAGCCCAGCTGTTTGCTCACAAAGTATGAGAATGAAAAGTAGAGAGGAGGAAGAGGAGGAGGAGGATGAAAGCGTCACCATCCCCTCTATTGTACAGCTGCAATCTCATACAACTCACGAAGCAGACCTAACAAAAGCAAGAACACGTGCACCATGAAAGATTAATTGGTTGCTGTTAGCTCTAACTCTCATCATTACCTGCAGCAGTGAAGGTGGGGAATACAGAAACGAAACGTGTTGCCTAGTGTTGGTGAGGATAATAAGGCACCGGGGGGGAAGGCGTTTTTCTCTCTGGCCGCTGGCTGACAAAAAGTTTCCAAAGCCAGACACTCCGAAGTTAGAAACTGAAGCTGAGATGCTGTTGTTTTGTGTTCACCTGGTCTAGTTAGCTTGGTGACAACTCATCAGCTGGCACTGATTACACAGCGGACATGGTTAACAGCCCATTTAGAGTGTATGTGTGTCTGTGTGTGTGTGTGTGTGTGTGTGTGTGTGTGTGTAAGCGTGCACACAAGTAAGCACGTGCATAACATTGTGAGTGTGTGGTACACCACTGTCCAGACACATCTGCCTGGCTTTAATTAGTTTTGGCTGGCACAGGGACCAACCAGTCTCTCTGGTGTATAATAACAGCCTAGACAGTGGGTATTTATCAAGGTCTGAATACAGCTGAAGGATCGTGCATTCATTCGGCCAAAATCACTTTAAAGTGATTATGTTCTTTTTATTTTCTGAAGCTAGTTGCGAAGAAGTTCCTCTTTTTTTCTGCATGCTGGGTCATGTCGAAGCACAAATTATATCTGCTGTGAATGTCTTGGCTCTCTCTCAGTCCTCTTCTTCATTTATTTTCCCCTTTCCTCTCTTCTCACACTTCTTTTCTTGCCAGTCATTATATTAATATGTCATGTGTCTGACCCAAATTTCCAGGCCCTTGAGTTCTTCCAGGGCTCTTCCTCTGCTCTTTTTGATCAGAGCCATTGTAGTGAAAAGTATCTCAGCCAGAGAGAGACTGAGGCGATATTTCCTTGTCTCCTCAATCAGAATCAGTAAGCGGTCCTCGGTGAGCAAACAGACCTTCTCTTCAGTCTTTCCCTTTCCTGACTGCAGTGGTTTCTAATGAGGGCAGGAGATTTTCGCTGATGAACCAATATGAGCTGACAGACACCCTCCCCTCCCTTAACCTGCCTTCTACCTCTTCTTCCCCTCCATCCCTTCACATCTGCAAATGTTACCTGACGAGACTCATTTGTCAGCCCCCTCCCAGCTCCCCTCTTTCCGTCGACTTGCCCCAGCCACCTGATCCCTCCCTCCTGTTGTTCCACCAGTGCCAACAGACCTGAGGAGGCTGCTGTGTGTGTGTTTGAGTGGGCGGGGAGTCTGAAGAGACAAACTAAACTGAGCAGAGCTGAGGTGCACACAGGTGCAGCTCCTCTCGCTGCCCGAGGGATAGCTGTCAAAGTCTCTTCACTTTGGCCCTCTTTCTTCATGTCATCCCCACTGTGGTCTTTGCGTGTCTCACTCTAGTCTTACTCAGGTCTAGCGAAACACTCTTTCAGGACAGGGTGATCCCAGGAGTCGCAGTACCCACAGGGAACATCCCTGCAGCTGTTTCTCCAGCTGTTGCTCTTCATCGTTCTTCAACTTACGTGCTTCAGTATTGTATGTGTATTGTTTTTGTTATCATCGCTGACTTTCTACAAGGACAAGTTTCCCACAAGGGGTAATAAAGATTTCTACTACTACTGTAATTTATTGCATGCCCGAAGGGCCTAAGAAATATGGTGAGGAATTCAAAAGCAGTAGGAGCAACAGCTAACGTTGCCCCCGAGCTCCTCTTGCAAGTTGAGTGAATGCAAATGGACTTTTTTAAATAAAGCAGAGTTCCCCAGCTGTAATAGTCTGCATTCCTAGCACAATGCTGCGTAGCCCCATATCGCCTCATTCAATTCCACAGCAGCTTCCTTTTTGGGTGGGATTGACTGTCTGATTCCTTCCTGTGTCAGCTCACTGGGGGAAATTGCTTTGATTTTTGGGGCAGACTTGACCAGATTAAATAGAGCCAGTCCAGGCCATGTGGACGGGTGGCTCCCAGCCATCTACTCATTTGTGTTTCTCATTGTCGCTTGCAGCTCCTCTCCATTTTTGTTCTCTCCCCTTCCCTTTGTTTGCCTCACGCTTCTGCTCAGTATCTGGCCAACGATTGATAAGACCCAATCCCTGACAATGCTTGGCACGCAGCACAGGATCGGTGGCAGTGGCGCTCATGCATTGTGGCGAGTGTATGTCTGTTCAGGCTTTGGGAAGGAGATGGGATGCGGCTCACGTCATTGTTTATCTACCTTTCCACTTCCAGATGGCGCTCAGCAGAAAGAATGTGCTTCTTGAAACACTCTCTCTTTTGTGACTCCATCCCTTCCTCCATCTCTCCCGTGGCTCAGTCCGGTGTATGGACTTGGTTTTCAGGTCCAGAACGCGCAGCTTGAGGTGAAGGGAAGAGGTGGTGAGAGAGCCAAAATGGCAGACTGGGACTTGAGAGGGAGCCATAGAAAGTCAGGTGGTAGTCTCTGAGTGTGTGTTAAGACTTAGTGTGAGAGCATATGTGCTCGAGATTGTACCTCTGAGACGGCAGCACTTGATGAGTATTTGTGAGCCTGAATCACAATGCAAAGGCATGCTAGTGTGACAACAAATTTGAAATACTTGACACTTTTTTTTTCATTTTTTTGCGAGGTCATTGAATCATAGAAATCTCGTCTCAGTCAACAATTGAGTCGGCCGGCTCCAGTCCTCTTGGTCGTCTGGATTGATGGACGGTCAATTCCAGCAGCGGGAGATAATCACAACATGTCAGCCTCCACCGATCCAAACTCTTATCTGTGTCTGCCCACTGCCAGCATGCCACAAATGACCACAGGGACACGCATTTCTTTTTATTGTTCCAAAGCCCCAAGGGAGAGAATGGGTTTGTGTGTGCTGAAGTTAGCTTTTGCAGACTTGTGTGGCTGGATGAACACATTTACCTGGAGTGCACCTTCACCACAGGGGCACTTCAACAAAACTCACCTCCCTGTTTTGGAAAGTGAATGCACTTATGATAAGGCAGCACTTTCAAATGTTTTTTTCCCTGCTTTTGCCTGCTGCCTTTTTAGATGAATTATGCACTGTCTGAAGTGTTTGGCGATAAGCCTTTTTCTGTCCGAGTTCTCACTCAGAAAATCTTTCACTGTAACATGTCAATAGTATCAGGTTTGATACTGGCATTGTCCTGTGGTGCTATAAGGTGTTTTTTAAAAAAATCTTTTACCTCAAATACTCCTGCCTGTACCATCAAGTATGATCAGATAAGATTATCTCTCCTGAGTGTTTATTGCAACAATGGACTTGAACAAAAGTCTTGTTTCTCACATCCGCTCTGCTGCCCAAAGGTCTTTTCAGGGGGTTATTTTTCCCCGAGTGAACTGTGCTAATTGTGGCCTAATGGTGAGCTGTTATAGCTTAGAGTGGTAAAAAGCAGTCGGTTGGTGAGGCTTGCTGCCTTTCCTGTGTGGCCTGATTACGCTGTCTAGTTAATGCACCCTCCTCAGATACAAATGGAGGGTGGTTATTGCATCAGGAGAGACAGTCAGCCTGTCAAAATCGCCCTCTCTAACAGACAAGAGAGATAGATAAAGAGAGATGGAAAAGACTGAGAGAGAATATATTCTGGAGAGCCAATTTCACTGAGGGGATAGAAGCGTGGTAGTGCAATTATGAAATATAGCTTTCTGTTTCAATAATGACCTTTTCTCCCCAGGCTATATATAGGCCAGTGTAAATGATTTAGAGAATGGTCCATAGTGTCCTATAGATGATGACCTATGGATTCCTATGAAGAGCACAGGCAGTTTCCAGTGAAAGATTGTGTCTTGCTGGCACTATGTTGAGCAAAGATGGTGGAGATGACAGCTGGGGACACTGGACAGCAGTCTAAAGTCTGCCTTCACACTGCATGCCTTAGTGCTCAGTTTAGATTTATTGCTCGGATCAGTTTTCTTTTATTTGTTTTTCTCAGTCGACTTTTTTTTTAAGAAGTGCGCAATATCAGATTCTAGTGTGAACTGGCCACAGTCCTAAACTGATATGCATCCATAAAAGACCAACAAGTAAGCCAGTTTATTTATACAGCTCCTTATCATAGACAGAGTTTATTCAAAGTGCATTACAGGCAAATGTGAAAATATAAAGAATAAATTCAAAGATGCAATTAGAATTAAATGAATACATTAAATTTGAAAATTGATCAAAAACTATATAAAGTGCGCATAGATTTATAGAAAAATTAAAAGCTAAAGCTAAAATAGCTGAAAAAGACGAGATTAGAAAAATAAAAGCATCTAAGAGATGAAATATGGAATACAATAGGAAAAAATAAATTTAAGTGAGAAAATGCAGACTAGTTTATGTAAAAACTGTGGAAGACAGAATAACAAATATCACAGTAGCATGCTCTCATATAAAAGTAAACATGGAGGCTGCTAAAGTCAGCATTTATGGTTTCGGTTATGAGACAATGTGCAATCTAAGCCAGCAAACTCTTTAGCAGTTGATCATGAGAATGAAGATGAGAGGCAAGTGTTTAATTACGGCAACAGATACTCTAGCCCAGGGCTATTCAATTAAAAACTGACTCGGGCCGGATTTTCTGACTAAGAACATGAGCTGGGCCGGATGTTTTTAGCAGACAGTGAGCAAAGTTAACCATTTAAAATAAACACAAACAGATCAGATAACAAACACACTGGATGTTTATAAACGTATTGCCACATCCAAAAGGACATAAACACAATAGAAGAGCAGTACTTAAACTAAACCTGTGCTGAAATACTGCTTCTTTAAATTTTACATTTCAAACACACAACTTCAACACATTTTGATAGGTAAATATAAGCACATGTTCAGGTGCATGAACGTAAAAACTAAGTGCAGATTAGAAACACCATCTTTTGTTTTGGTCACATCTCAAAGTGCATTAAAAAGTAACTTGGTTAACAGTAACTTTACAGAACTTGAGACATTTTTCTTCTTTTGAAATAACAAAAAACAGAGTTTGTCCCTGTCCATATTTGGTCTCATCTGAGACAGTCACAGCTTCAGTGCATATAATCAAAAAAAATAAACAGTGAGCACAGTGATAGTTACTATCCCTTTGAAACCAAATAAAGCTGACATCAAAGTGCATAATAAAGTGCAACTAAGTGAAATAACTGTCAAAACAAAATGTATTTCTTAAATATTAAACTTCTAATAAGTGAACAGAAAACAGTCACATAAATACATAAAACTACCTTTAGTGTCTGCTACAGCACGCTGCTTTGTTGCACTTACCATGTCTCGAAGACATCTGTGGCGAGAATGTTTGACGTGTCAGACCTGTTTGATAGCAGATGTCACACTCGTCTTAACTTTATCGTCCGTTAAAACTTCATCCACGACAGCCAACATGCAGTCCTTCACAGTTTCTGAGTCTGTGAACAGCCTCTTTTTCGTGGCCCTTTCCTGAGCTGTGCAGGTCCGCTTCATTGTAGTACAGCTCCGGTTGTAAGATGCAGTCAAACTTTGAATTACAGCTGCTCTCTCATGACATCCCTCGGGAAAGTTTGTCCGAAACGCGGCATGTTTTTCAATGTGGTGTCTTCGGACATGATAATCTTTCAGCGCTGCAAAGCACTCGTTGCAGAGTAAACGCATTGGTTTGGCGTTCGGACTTGGTGGTAAATAAATAAATACTTGTCAGTCCACGCAGGATTAAACCGACGGTTTTCCTCGCCGATTTGTCGTTTCAGGATAGAAAAAGACATGCTGCTGTTTTCACCTGTGTAGAACTGCTAATGTTAACTTTTCAAACGCGTCTCCTCAACACAATGCATTATGGGTTAGTTGCTAGGTTACGGCAAGTGTTGCATTCAATGTTTGCAATAATGTTGGAATTTTTGTAAGAATTTGTCAGTGTTACTGAAAGATGTTTTTCTGTTTTTCTCGGACCCAAGTCCCAATCACTCGGCAGTTGCTTTAGGGCCACTCGAGGGTTGCTTTCGGGCCGCACGTGGCCCGCGGGCCGCTAATTGAATAGGGCTGCTCTAGCCTCTTGCAGCAAAATGCTTAGTTCAGGTGACCCCTCTTCCTGACAAAAGGGCTTAGGATCTGGGTTGTAACGGCTGGCAGGAGGGACAAGTTAGTGCATGTTGTCAAACCTGTTTTTGCAAAATCCTCTATTTCCTAGATTCACCAATTGACTCCCGGTAGTACATAATTATGAAGAATATCGATCTAGAAGGATGTGAAAGTTGCATCAATTCCGTTATGACTGTTCAGACTGAGATTACACTGCAAAAAGTCACATCATATCAGATTTAGGCCCACATTTGGACAAACTGAAATAAACAGATTACATGTGATTTGTGGTGTTCCCAATGTTTGAAAAAGAAAAACAGGCCTTAGTCACGTATGAGCAAAAAATAAAAAAATAATCCGATTTGGGACACTTTTGCCCTCAGTCTGAACATAGCCTTAGGCATTAGAGCATGCCTTTTCCAAGTTGCTTCCCGTGTGCTTCTGTCACTTCCAGTTTCCTATACTTGGTATGTATGTGTGGGAGTGCACGCCTACTGCATGTGGAATTCCACAGAAGGAAACAGGGCACACTTGTGTAGGTTGTTTTTCTTTTGCCGTAATTAATCACCAGAGGATCACATGATTGTTTCAGCCCAAGACTCATTTTCATAAAAAAAATCTCCCTCAGCACAACTTTTGCTCCCAGTCACACATGAAAGCCCACAGAAACATGGCCTCAGCACTGCTGCCAGTTGTGCAAAACACCCACACTGGCTGCAGCGCTGCTTACTATGCATCTGTCTGGATAGATACTCAGAGGTGGTACAAACCAGCTGCTCTCGCAGCAGTTGAGCCAATGCTGGGGGATAAAAAATGGGGTCACGAACTGAAGAACTCCTCTCTGTCCTGCTAATAGAAGAAACAGACTCTGGTGGAATGCCAAACTGCTATAAACCAGAAAACATGTTTGACTTAAAAGCATACACAGGCACCTGAAATATTTATGCTTAACCACTTAACAGCGGCAATTGCAGATGCGCCATATGATTTAACATGTTTACATGCTGATAAACACATGTCCATGATGGGAGTCAGTCTTGAAGTCTGTTTATTACCCAGCAGAAGTACAGTCCTATACAATCGCCCTCTAATTGTATGTAAAACATGGTGTTTCTCTTTTCCTTTTGCATTTACACAGATATAAACTCTGGAACTGAACTGTACCTCATTAAATCTATTCTTGAGCCACAACAGATAATTCAGCTATTGATATTTTTTTTCCATCACTCAATTTTTTGCTCACATAATTTATTGCTGAAGTGTCTGGCGATAAGTCTCTTCCATTGGAATCCTTACAAGGACGCCTCTGTAGACCATATAATTGACGGTGTCTGTCATTTTTTTAAACACATCACATAACTCTCAGGTTGACATAAAACTACATCATGACACGTTGCCAGAATTACAATACTTGAAATGTGTTTTTTAAAAATGTCTAAGTTCACATTTTCTTTTTTGTGTTGGCTTACTTCTGATATGTCTACCCTGATTATTTACAGTACGACTGAGCATTCTTAGTTTGGACACACACACACACACACACCCACACACATTACCACACCCAGCAGTGGGTGAGGGGAAGCCCTCCTGCGGTGCCAGTGTTGTGCCATGCCTGACTCCACACTCTTATTATCATGATTGCCTGCTAAAGGTGGCAGGACGCTGAGTGCATTCACTCTGCCAGACAGCTTCATAAAGCGGCGATGGTTCCCAGTGGGGCCCTCATCAGCGGCAGAGAGCAGTGAAGCGCCTCTGGACTTTGCTGTCTGAAGTGACAATAGTTCTCCTGCCGATGGAGGGAGAAAAGAGAGGAGGCAGGGTAGAAAAACAAGATGGCCGCCGAGCAATTGCATCTGTTGAATGCCGCGCCGGGAGGTCATCCAGGAAGTAATGAGGTGAAACGCTGCAGTAGAGCAGTAACTGTCAATCAGATTGGACATTGTTGGGTTATAATGAGTGCCTGTTGTGGGTAAGCACCTACATAACTAGGCGGCTCGGGAGAATGTAGACCACCTTTAGCCTCCTCCAACATCTGCCTCTCCCCCAGTAATCTCCTTCATCCCTCATTTTTTTCCTCCTCATTGAGAACTAGGCAAGTAAAGCTACCCATGGACCATTTCCCGAGCATAATCCAACATCTGTCTTGCTCACGTCTCTTGCGTTGGCATTAAAACATTCACTCCCTCCCCCCCATCTTCTCTCCATCTTCCACCCCCTCCGGTAGCCGTCACAGCCGCTGAACGATTTCCTCTCACTGGGAGGCTCCTCCGAGTCACTGTGGCAGTGTCAAACGAGGCTCCTATTTAAGCTCATTAAATGTTTCCAAGAGAATAGGAAATCAATGGTGCATACCGTTGCGCGAGAACTTTTCTCTTAATTTAATTTCCCCTCCCCCTTATCTGTTTGCACATCTCTCTCTTTCTTTTTCTCCCATCATTCATGCTTGTTCCTACCCGGCTTGTCGTTCTCCTTTAAGTGGTGGAGGTGGGTGAGGTGGGGTGCTGCGGGGGGGAAACGGTTGCCTTCAGAAACTATTTCAGACTCGTATTTGTGACAGGCACCATGGTGCGAGGCTGTCCAGACTTTTCAGTGTTGTTTAGCACTCACCACACGGAACACAATCGACTTGAAAGTTTTGCGCACACTGACCTCGGCCCTGGAGTTTTAGCTTTTGTTTCAGGCCAAGCTGTTAAAGGAACAGGTTTCCACCAGAACAGAGTGTTGCAGTAAAAACATGTGGGAGAGTATAATATGGTGATGTTTTGGATTGAGATAACCCCAGTTTAGAAATACTCCCACTTTCTGTTCGCTCCCTTCTCATCTTGACTTTTAACTTATCTCCTATTTTGTCCCTCTCGGTCTGGTGCTGATCAGGATTTTTCCTTGGATTAAGGCTAGTGAGTGTGTGTGTGAGAGTGTGTGTTTGTGTGTATCCTTGTGAGTACATGTCTGGCAGGGCTTTGTGCTGTTTGAAACTATGCCTGGGGGCTGGGCCCACACCTTCTCTGGAGCTCCTGTAATTGCTCTTTGGGGGCCTTGTCTCTGGCTCTGAGCCCGTCTCCATCACTCTCACTCTGTCTTTCTCCTGCACTCTTTGGCCTCCTCCCATCTATTTTTTTGCCCTCACTCCCTCTCTTCTCTCCCTGCATGGCTCATTATGGCTGATCCCCACCTGCCCAATCTGGGACTTCTCCTCACACACACATACATACGGAGCCACTCAGCAGTTTTCAGAGCTGCTTGTCACTTGGATGGTTTGTGTGCTATCTGCTATAAAACAGCTTTGCTAATACAGTTTGGCCAAGAAATGGAAACAATAGTGCCGTCACATTTTTTCCCCTCCTACTGGTGCAAACAGACAGTTTCTCATGTCTGTTGTGGCTGTCACGGCACCATTTTTCATAAAGCCGTGGCCCTTCAACCCCAGCTCCTGCCTTTGTATACACTATTCTCAGCCACAGGCTCTTAACCACAGGCCTGGTCTTTTCCATTTCCATTCCAGCCCTCCCTCCAGCCTGTCACCCAGCAGCCCCTCCATGCCTGTTCCCAGGCTAGGGGGCTTACTTTGAAGGATAATGGATGTGGCCAGTTGCAGCTGCTCAGCAGCAGGGCACTATCATAGGAGTTATCTAAGGGCCTGAGAGTGGCCTGTGATGAATGGCTCGGAGCTGTGTGTCTCCACCGATCAATAAGCCACTAGCACCCATATGAGCTAGATGCCCCCTCGCTCTCTGCTCCCCCCTATCCACACATATATCTCCCTCTCATAATCTCCCACTATGTTTGTGAATTTTTCCCTCCAATTCATGGCCTGAATTGGGCCATTGATCTTTTATCCTTGGCTTGTTTTAAATAAAGGGCCAGTATCTCCTCTCTACCCAAGCATGCAGGCTTTCTGACAGCAGTTATTGCTACACTGGCGGCAAAGCTCACAAACATTACTTTAGCCTGATCGAAGGGCCGTAATCGGAGAGGGAGAGAGAGAAAATGAAGGAGAGAGTGTATGAATCTGCAACCCCCACTCCTGGATCACCGCTGAGGTTTCCATTGCAAGGCTGATGCAAACAGAGGTCCCATGTGGATGTACACACTTGTAATGCAGACAAACACATACACCAAGCAGTCTTGCTGTCAGGGCTCATTGAGCGCAACCTGTCCCAAAGCACCTCAAACAGCCCCACCCAACCTGATTTGAAATGGGATTTTTTCGTCATTGTCTCAGTGTTGTGCACACGTGTACGTCTGGTCTCTCCAGACCACCAAAGTGTGTAAATTTGTATTTCTTCTGCACGACAACAGGTGTGTCATATCTACTGTATGTGTTAGTTTTTGATCTGGTTTTTCTTTTTTCGCTCTGTGCTCTGCTGGTTAGGGATTTGCGATGAAAAGAGCCGACTGGAAATCTCTCTGCCTCTCTCTCTTTCTCCCCTCCAGGGACTTTCACTAGTCTGTATCCTCCTCTCTTCGTCTTCGTCTCTCACTTCTCCTTCCACTTCGCTCCTCTCCTCTCCCCCTCCAGCTCTGATCTTCCTTCTGATCTGCTGTTGTCTCTGTCACAAAGAGCAGATTTTCAGCCTGGTAATTGCATGTCTGCTGGCCTCCGCACCTGTTGCTGTCATTGCAGCAGTGTAGGAGAGAGGGGAGACCAATGCCCTCTGGCCTCTATGCCTCTAACCCCCAACCTCCACCTGTGCTGCCGGTGTAAACCCCCAGGACTTTGGGAGTGGGATTTGCTGTGTGTGTGTTTGTGTGGTATGGGGTGCTTTCACAGTTGAGTTGTGTTTATCTGTAACCTTGAGCTTCACCTCTAGCATGTGTACCCGTAAAAATGCATGTGTGTGTCTTCTGAAACCTGGCCAGTGCTGACAGTTTACTCTCTCACCCCCTAATCCTCTCCACCTCCTCTCCTCTCTCCCCTTATCCAGAGCCCAGGCCCTTAATGAAGCTGGGGGTCAGCGGCAGTGTGCGGCTAATTGGCCAAGTTCGCCTGGGGCTCCGGCTGCCTGTGATTGAAGTGTCCAGTGAGCACCCACTGTGCAGCCACCACTGCACCCTACCCTGTTTTACTCCAACAGCCGAGACGCTCGCTGCACCTCTGCCGGCCTCTCCCTAGTGAGTAGCACCCGAGGTCCTTTTATTTTCACTTACAATTCCCACACTTTGGTCAGTTTTCTCTGTTCTTGTGCTATTTTTGTGCAAAGAAGACCAATCAGGCTCTGGCTATTTTCTGGGTCGCCAGTCCTGCACGCCATACTGAGTTTTTGTAATGATCTTACAAACATTTATCTCTTGTACCTCATTTTTCTAAGCTTCTGTCTGTCTCCTCTTCCTCTCTCTCTGTATTTTCCTCATTGCTAGCCTTTCATTCCCACACTTAGTCCCAGCATTTTCTCACTTTCCTTGGCTTGCGCTGCCCTCACACTCTTTGTCCTCACTTGCCACAGTGGGATTTGGGCAATTACCATGGTCCTCGATTGGCCAGCCTCCAGAAAAAAACAACTTCCAGCCCTTATTTCTCTCACGATGGGCCCAACAGTCCCAGCTCTGGCCAAGCTGCATCACTCTGTTGACCCAGGCGATGGCATGGGGGTGTCTCTAATTAGTTGAGCCTCCTCTTTTTACTCGTTAAAGCAGTCCTGACTCCCATTGTTTGGCTGTCAGTGCAAAAGCAGAGGTAAAGGAGCAGTAGTGAGCTCCAGGGAAAGGACTGAGCAGATGGGGTGTGCAGAGCAGAGGGAAGGCATTGAGGCAGTAGCTCTGCTACCCAGCAGATAGTTGACCATCTCACCTGGGAGCTGTGCAGGCAGTGCCACAGTACACCAGTAGTAACACTGTTTTGTTATTGTGCTAATAGAAGTGGAACATGGCTGGCTAGTAAATGGTCAACACTGTGTTCTATGTGTCAAGAACCAATGGCCCAATTATAAGTCAAGTCATTGCCTACAAGTTGGGATAAATTATACTCTGTTAAAACTTTATTTGCACACCAGTAGGATTTTTTGATTGTTCATTAGAAGATGTGAGTAGTTAAATCTTGTCTGATGGTCATTGACTATCCCCAGCAATTAACTGCTGCTATAATACTTTTATATAGACAATTGTAAAAACTTCTGTTCACATTTCTTTCAAGAGTGGAAAAGCACCATGATTCACTCAGTCAATGAGATAAATGAAAAAGGTCAGCAGTAGTAACATATAATTGCAAATTATGCATTTGTGTTTCTCATTGTTCATCCCTTCTTCTTAAACTGTTTCTGTGGTGTACTTTAAATCCCAGAGCTGCCACAATGCCTCAGGACTTGCTGGTTTCTTGCAGTGCTACACTTGTCCATCTGTGGAGTGCTTAGCTTGACAGATGACTTCTTTTCTCGCTCATCTTCGTCATAATCAGCTGTTTGCTGAGGTCATAACTCTTGTGCTCCACTTTCTCTCACATTTCCTCCACTACTGCCTGCTCGCCAGGCTGCCTACTGGTATTAAAGATAAACAAAATATGGCTCATTTAAAATTTAGGCTAAAGTGACTGTTCTGGCCTTGCTGAATGAATAGATCGTGTGTGAAGAGACGCCTTTGCTCAAAGTACTTAATCTGCACTTGTGAGTCAAAATACAGCACATTAAACATTCACACTATTTATTTTTAGATTTTTCTCTGTTTTTGTCCCTTTGTTATTCACAAACTTTGTCTCACATCCCAGAAGATGATGTAAATGTCGTTGTAATGACATGCTATTTGGTATCCATGAGGATTAGGAGATGTCAATCATTTCTACCATGAGGCTTTGCTTTGGTGCAACCCCTAAGCAACGAGACACTTGGGTATGAATGACTTTGGATGCACTGGAACAAACAAATAAAACAAACATTGGTTGTTCTTTTTTGCAAAAGTGAGGGTGGAGGCTATAATTTTCTTTTCCCTTGTGCAACACCGACCTTTTTTTATCTACTGCATTACTTTTAAATACTTTGAATGTTAATCGGCATAGTCAGCTAGTTCTGCTCTCACATTCTTGTGTGAGATACTCCTTTTCGTTTACCAATTTAATTGTTTCTTTGAAGTATTCAGCAAAAACAGGTAAACAAGGCCATTTAATGGATAGTAATACCTTTGACACATAATATTTCAAAGAGGATGCTCTTAGAAAATATTGTTTTTCTAAAAAAGCTCCACGTTTGTTTAGAATATTGCTGATGGCGATACCCAAACTGACACTTTTGAAGTTGGTTCAGGTTAATCAAGCGAGGAGAAAGCTGCCCAACATCAAAAGTCCTTTCTATGATATTCAAAATGACTCAGAATTTAAGTATGCATCCCCAGAGATGAGAGTGAATAATTCATTTGTCACGCTAAATCAAAGTGATGATCCTAACTTTACTGCCTGTGATCTATTGAAACTCTGAAATTGTCACAATAGTTTGTCAGATGACAATGTGTCATGTAATCTGAAGCCCACTGCTATGGTAAGGTCAGAGTGGGAAAAATGCATGTGTTAAAATGCCTTTGTGGACCTGCCGTGTGTTTTCTTCTCGTGAGCCTCGGAGAATCACTCCTGTTTAGTTTTCTCCACGGTGATAAACGTACAATTCAGTTTTTGGGCTTTAAAAATTCATCATCACGAATGCGAGGCATTTCATTCTGACACCTTCAGAATGTGTAAATATGCTTAAAAACACGGCTACTCCCTCCAGAAATACCTGCCAGATGATAAACTTAATCACCACAGGCCAACACAGACACGAGGACCTCATCGCCAGCACAGGATTGGTTTTGCTCATCGAACATGGCAAATGCCACGTCCTTGCGGTACCAAAATAATATAAAACACCTTGTTCTTGACTTATCACCCCTGCCCCTCCTATTGCAAGCTCCCCCAACTCCTACATGGTTCTGTAGCCCTCCAGTTTTCCATCGCCCCCTGTGAATATCCAAGCTGTCGAGGCTGACTGGGCTGAACGTTTTCTTGCCAGGGCACAGTTGGAACAGATCCGGCCTCCGGGCCACATATACTGCTCCACTCCAGCCCCTGCAAACAAGGCCTGCCCTGTGCATCTGTCATCTAAATGCTAAGCGCTTTGGATCGCCACGGAGGATTCCTTTTGTACATACTTTATTTGTTGTTGTTGTTTTTTAAAGACTGCTTGTCGTTTTGGAGCATGATAGCTTTACATGCTTTATAGCTTGCTGAGCATGAGTTTCTCTTTGAGCTCATTTTGTGAATCACTGAATTTGCACTGAATCATCATTTGTAATCAACAAGGTGTTCAAATCTGTATAGATGATGCAGATGCTTTATGTTTGGTTCGCCTATTTTGAGGATTATGGGCTTTTACTCAGAGGCATTTTTTTTTTGTTGTTAGTTTTTTTTTTTGAAGCAACAAGGTGCTGTAATGGTTTTCTCTCACATGATGGTATGAGACCTGTCTGCTGAGTTAATCGTCCCATCTGCACCCTTGGGGGCTGAGAAATGTGGCCGTCAGGCTTTATGGGAACATAAGCTGAACAGCGAAGCCTACTTTAAGGCAAGGCACGTTGAGAGACAGATTCCAGACGAGACACTCAAACTGTTTCATGTCAAATCCACAGACATACAAATCTCCACAATGATCTGCCAAGTTTCTGCAGTATTCACTGGAGCAGGAATAGCAGAATTTCACACCCCCGCCCTGAGCCGTTGCTCCCCTCCTCTCACTCATCACTGGACGCCGCTTGGCAGCAGAGGGTGATGGGAAACATCTGTGAAAGTCAGTGTGTGCGCGCGGATGGTTGAAAACAGTCACCGGATAAAGAATTTTGTTTTTACGTATATTTTTTATTAGTATTTTTGACGGCATCTTTTACACGGTGGCAGATGAGTCAGTTAGCTTTACACCAATCTCTTAGTGGAATGAATGAAATATGAATGTGGATCCAACATACAAACTGTTTGAGTAGTTAAAAGGCTCCAGGGCTGATGTTTTCGAATTGATCCTGCAGCCCTGTTGGCAGATAAACGAGCAGGAGCGAGTCGGGGAAAAGAAGAGATAATAATGCGCTTCCATTGCTGCTAAATTACTTCCTGTTGCTGACAAAAAGAAAGCACCATATTGGCTTCAGTTTCCTATTTTCACTCGTTTTTTTTTGCATTGGCAGTGTTGTGTTTGCATGCTGACTAGTATGTGTTTGGAAAAAAAGTACTATGAGAGAATGATTCAGCAGGTCCTCTGGATGCTCCTCTGCAGCTGCCAGAGATGTGACTGCTCAGAGTCACTGAAGTCTCTTTTATTTGGGTGTGCGGTGCAATATAAATAATGAAATGGAGCCCGTAATTGGTGGTTCTTGGTAATTAGGACCAAGCTGTCAGCTAGCGAAGTTGCCTCAGTCTGATGGCGCTGCAGCTAGGGCAGTAATTACTATTATCTTAGGGGTTTGTTGACACAACAATAATCCCATTCTTAACCAGAATGGTGGGGCTTATGTTTACTCTCCCCATTTCAAGAGGTTCAGCGACAACAATACAGGAGGCATCAATCTTCAAATATTTGTGTTAATGCTTGTCAAGTGGTCTACATCAAACCATTACTGTAAAGGGAGACCCCTGTCCTTGAATTTTCTGCTCAGTGAATATGTGAAGAGCTTGTCCATATTTTCATTAGTCAAACAGTTTGACTTTTTCCCTGCAAGCAGTGTGACGCCCTACCATAAACAGCATTATCAACTATCTCAGCAGGTTTTCTAATACCCCTGTAATCCTGTCATTTCATTCATGGATACCGCCAGGGTTATTCTGGGCTGGGAGCGTATCTGCTCGCCTGTCTCTGCTCCTCTGTGTGAGAGATTGGATTCCCCAGCTCCCCTCTTACTTCCACCTTGCCACACATACACACACACACACAAACACATACACACTTGCGCACATGTTCATGCCCAAGTGTTCGCTCATCTCTTGTCAGATCATCATAGTGTAAATGGGCTGGTCAGACCCAATGAAATATAGGGGTAGAGGACAATGGCACAGTATACCCTGTGTAGGGGAAAAATCCTAGTTGCAGGTAATAACTTGCCCTCGCTGAAGTGAAATCCTGTTCATCTGGCTCAAGACTTACAAGCACAGCATTTACCCCATGAGACGAAGCAAGTGAATAGCCTCAAAACCACAGTACCCAGGTGACATTTCCTTTTCTTGCTATCATGCAAAGTAATGAACCTGCCGGAGACTTCCATGACTTTATGCAAGAAGGTGTCGAGTGTGATTATTGGGTGAGTGGAAGAGAGCAGTAACGGAGAGCAAAGGGTAGATGAGTTGCTGTTTTCATCTGTACAGTTACACACAACACACAAATTGCATTGGCTCTGAATTAAACATGTGGCACCTCATTGCTTGAGGCATGATGGACATTCAAACATATTGCAAGACAGAGTAAATGGCTTTTTAAGTAGGCTATTTATGGTGCAGATATTGTATTCATTTTATTATAATAAAACATCCATTACACTGAGTGAACGGCACGGGGAGGTGAGGCCGGCAGAGTGCAGCTCAATGTAATAACAACTGTGCGTCTGCTCTAAATGAGCCAAGGAAAAGAGCAGGTTCCTGTAGATATTAGTTTCCTTTGTAGGGGTGCTCAGATCTGGTGATATGCTTCGTGAGGAGTAATAAAGAAATATATCTGTTTTTATTGTGCCTTGGCGACAGAGTTATGTTTAGAGCTAGTATAAAGAGCTGGAACATGGCGTAAAATGATATTATGGCCCATTAGGTGGGGCTCGAGCTAAGCGTCGCTAGCGGTAACACAGGACTGGGGGTAATGGGGCCGCGGCGTATTGTCTGTGATCTGCTCTTTCACTTCTCTCTGATTGAATCGTCTACATCACCGGCACTCCATCTCCTGGGGAACCACAGTAGACAAGGTGATATTGGCTGAAGACATCACTCTGTCAAACCTGGGAGATAAGAGAATAAGGTGGGGGAATTGGATGGAGGGCGTTGTGAAATGTAAAGGTGACGTTCAGGAATTATAGGTAGATCATTGTGCCGAACGAACTGGTCCCAAGGTGTGTAGATGTTTCATTTTGGAATCAAAACGATCTTGTTCTTTCTTGGGCTGTTGCAACAAGATAGCAATGAACTTGGTTTACTTCAGCTTGTAGAAAACCTACATGTTGTCCAGTTTTCTCTCTTGTGGTTTAGGCCTGCTTATGCTGCAGTACAACCTTAATCACCGCTGCCCTGAAGATTCTTGGTCTTCTGACCTTGTACCTCTGTCTGTCTGGTCTGGCTCTCTACAGAGCTGACCTGTAGTGGTGGGGTTTTCCCCAGTGGATGTCAATGGGAGGGGTTAGAATTGTATTAAGGTGCTGTTCTGTCTGGCAGAACCTCTCACATGTACTTCCCCGAGGACCCGCTCTTGCTCGACTTACTGTAAGGGAGAGTTTAAAGCGGGGGAGAGGCCATAAATTAGCATACCCAGCTTCTCAGGCGTCTCCTGCTTGAGACTCATCCACACTGAGAGCTCTCCTGTAAACCCGGCTTCACCTCTGTCTCTTGCCAAGCTACACCTTTCCAGTTGCTTGCTGAATAGGCGAGGCATTGTGTTGAGTGGCAGAGTTTATCTGTTGTACTGCACAGCCAGTATGGGGGCTCAGGAAGTAATGTGAACCAAGCAGATGAAGAATTCCAGGCATCTTGAATGGAACCAGATGTGTGTTCTTTCACTCAGTCTCACATTGTGGGCTCTTGCTGATTCTACTTGTATATGAGACACAAAGACATGCATGAATGTACTCCTGGATGCATACTTGCACAAATACATACAATCACAAAAAGCCTGCAGGGTAGACTGGCTTTCATAACAGAACAAGATGGTATGATAAGAAATGAGATAGACTAGAAAATGATACTGCTGACTTGTTTACGATTGCATAGCATGCAGGCCTAGCAGCCTTCTCCTCCTTCACATAGGTTACAACTGCATTGCTTGTACATGCCTGTGCTTGTTGGCTGATATTGATCCTGAGATTAGGAATGCACACACCAACCAGTTGCATTTTAAGACACATTGGACCCGTCTTGTTTTTATTTGCAGGTGGATGCTAGTTACCTGAAACCCTAGAGGAATGTCACAAAATGTACACAACCTAAAGTACTCCGACAAACCAGTGTAGACGCAGGCCTGCTAGAGTGATGTAACATATTTTTTACACCATAAATCACAAGCTGTTCAACAGCTGTTTTTTTTTTTTACCTTAAATTTTTGTGAACTCTGTAGTGTCAATCATCTAATTCAGAGATAAAATACTCAGAAATAGCTAAATTCCCTGATTCAGACTGGAAAATCTTGACTAGGCAGTCAGTGACGAGTGTTAAAACAGTTATGCTGGATGGATAATTTATTTTTTTTTTTAGTACACCATAAATCACAAGCTGTTTAACAACATCATTGCAGGCTATAGTAAACCATGCCAAGCCGAGCCAGCAACCAGCTGGAACTGCAACACCTAAATGACATGTAATAATGTAATTAATTATACCTGTGCTTTTCATGCTGCAACATGTAAATATGTGTACTGTAGAAAAGCTGCATTGCTTGGTATTTAGAATAATGAAAATTGAGAATGTATTTACATGCCTGGTTGTCCTGCATCAACTATTTGCTCATTTCATAGCCACGTGTTGCTAGTTTCAAGTCTGAAAACACTGTAAGTGTTGTAAAATAGTTAACATCACCAGCTGGTGTCTGGCATTTCACCCACATTGCGTAAGTGTTGACCCCAGGCCAGTGGCTAAAGCACTTAGATGGTTCCGCCAGCATCACACAAAGGCTTTTCAAATTTATTCCGCGTCCAAAGACTTGTTTCTCCTTCTTCTTGGCTCCGCTGTACTATCAAAGGAAGTGGCGTTCATTGGCTGGGCTTTTGCTTGCAGGAATGTGTGACTAAGTGTGTGCGTGCTTGTTGCCTGAACATGTAGACCCATATCAGCCATCACCACAGGAAATGACCAGCCGTTTGCTTTGAAGTCCCAGCAGAGTTTTTCATTATTCCCACTATCTCCGGAGACACGAGGCGGCAGACCCACCCCTCCTCCTCACAGACCCGCTCTGCACTCACCCTCCGTTGCTCCCCACTCAGAGCGGTGCCACCAAATGCCTGTTAGAATGCAGAACAAGCGTCTATTAGCATAGAGAATGGGAGTGCTGGTTGCCACAGGGCACAAACCCCACCACTACCCCCTCACTTCAACACACCATACTTGCCTGAAAAGGCTGAGAGGGCACGTGTAATTGCATTTTCTTCTCCCTGTGCAGAACCTCAAAGAAAGATACGGGGAATTCTAAGATTCCCCAACCTTGGCCCATCCTTCCACTTCCTCTTTCTTGGTTATTCCCACTTGCTTCACCGCACACCTCCCTCCTGCTTTTCAGACCTCCACTACCTCTCCTTACGCTTCTAGCATATCGAAATGTGTGGCGTGAGGAGATGAAATTAATTGGATTCAAGTGTACAAGTATTCAGCCCCCCATGGTGCACTGCTGTGTGAGGTAGGATTGGCACAAACTCACCAGAACTTGCTGCAAGACGGCGAGTTGCTCTGCTGCCAGTTTTTGCCAATCTGGAGCCTCGCTTCCTACATACAGTGTTACACGGAATCAAATCTTTTTGCCCAGATACTATTATAAACACTGCTCTCCCACACACACACCAACAACACAACATCCATTTTTCTCCCGTGGTTCATACAATATATATGTACAACTTTCTGAGCAGGGAGGCAGATGTGTTGTTTATCAGCCAGTAGGGCGCATGCCAAGGCAGCATGCCTGGGCTGGGTGTGGTTGAAATCTGGGTTAGGAAATCCCTCGTCGAGGTTATTACATGCAGAAATGCTAATGAAGCTTTTGCTCCAGTAATGGCATTACCAAATGGAAACACTAACCCACATGTTCTAAATGAGCACCATGATTTGCTGTGACAAAATCCTAATGACTAAATATCTAGTCTTCTAACATCCGTACAATCCGGATCATGTAGGTTAATGCAAGCTTTTATAGGAAAGGCAGAGATTCTCGGCTTAAATCTATTTGTGTTGAGTAACTTGAGAAAAGCATCTTCAAGTCGATGCATTGAAACCTGTGCCAATACTGTACTTAAGTATTCAACCTGTTTTGCAAAACTCCCTTTTCATTTCATTTGCCAAGATATTCAAAACTTCTCAGTGTTTCATGTAGCATTAAGACAAGCAGCCTTATGAGGATGAAAGATTCTGGTTAGTCAAGAGGTTTAAGACACTGACCACGAAGTCCCCGGTTTGGTTCCAAGTAGGGATCTCTGTTGCATGTTTCATCCTTTCTTTTTACCCTAATTTTCTCTAACTTGTGTTCTGTCAATCATCTGTTTATTACATAAAAAAATATAATGAAATGGCTAAGTTTCCCTGTTGAGTCTGAAAATCTTGACCAAGCATTCAGTGGCAGTGACTTTCACTATATAAATATTTCTGTAAACAGGGCTACAGACACATTTCAGTCAGAAGTGAAAAAGCATTGAGGTTCAATACACAGCCTTGCTTTGTCCAGCTCTTCTATTATGTGTGTGAAGCCTGTCTTATGGTGTTATAAATGCCTCCTCTGTCCAAAGGTTGCTGTTTGTTCCCCCCCTTGCTGTCTGATCAGTGCTGTGTGGCTGTGGCTTCTTGACTTCTCTGTTTGGCCTTCTCTCTCGTCCTGCTGGCTGGCTTTGTCTGATTTATGACAGTCTGGAGCTAATGGTACAGAACCAGGATTTGTGTCTGTGGTGTTGTGACTGGACCGGTGCCGGCTCATTGGCCTCCTCACTTCTCTCTGTCTCTCCTCCTCACTTGCTCCCTCTGGATGTGGTGAACGTCAGAGTGAGATGGCCGGTGAGCGACTCGGCTGTTGATCAGCATCCCCGCGCTCCAACTCATTCGTCTTCATCCCTTCCTGCCTTTTCTTTCCGCCAGAGGAACCAGGCTGCAGACTGGCGGGGGAGCCGACTCACCTTCAGACGAGGCCGCCAGACCTTGCCACACCTTTCATCCCCTTTCATCCCTCATACTCCCCCAGCGCTTCCTCTCACACGCTCACATCCCCTCACTCTCTGTCCCTCTGTGTCGGCGCTCAAGACCGGGCCCAGGCGGCGAGGCAGGCAGGGGGCCTTGTATGTGGAACTGTGTTAATTAGCACGGGAGTCTGGAGACGAAAGCCACGTTATCTACTGCCACAAACCCCCTCCTCCAAAAACCCCGTCATCTCTCTCCTCCTTTCTCTCTTCCTCTCTCCCGTTCTCCACGTCTCTGGAGGTTGCTTCCATCATGCCGTTTGCGTCGCCAGGTTTGTGAAGGATGTCGCTGCCAGCTGTCTTTTCATGGACGACTGCCAACCTCTCTCCATATCTTCCGTCCGTTGTCATTTCCTCGTTTATTCCCATCTCTCGCTCTCTTTTTTCCCACCTTCCGCTGTTTATCTGTTAATGAACTCTGTGTCTCGAGCCCGGTTCTCTCGTCTCAGTGAGAGGGTTTTTTTTTTGTTTTTAAAAAAAAGAGGCGAGGACAGGGTGTTATGGAGTGCTCACTGGCACATTGGCGCAGTTGTACCAAGGTCGGGCAGGGCGGAGAGCGCCCAGGTCGGCAGACAGTCTGTGTCCGTCGTACCATGCCAGCTCGGCAATCTGTGTGCAGTGTGTTAAGAACAAAACAGACAGTCCATTTCCCTGTCGGCCTGGTGGCGTTTGCCTTCTTCAGTGGCCCGATAAAGGTCAGAAGAGCACGAGCAGACAAAGAGAGTTTTATATCCCATCCGAACAATGAGAATCACAATCGATCTGCAGCTTCTGCACAACCTTCCTCTCTTCCCACCCCTCCAAGAAACAGATTTTCTGCGTGGAAGCAGTTCTACCATGGCGCCTTCGCTCCTGATTGAGTTCTTTGCGCTGTGGGTGAAATGTAGCAAATTCCATTTGTGAGTTTTAGATAGAAAGAGATAGTGAAAGACAGAAGCAGTGGGCTTGGCTATCTATTACTGTACATGTGTCTGAGCCATTTAATGTAGACTTTAGAAAGCATGGCTAATGTAGCCCACACAAGCTGCCTGTCTCTTTGAGTCAAAAAGGGAGGATTTTCCTGTTTGTCTGGACTTTAAATTTTATCTATCTGTGTGGCTTCTTGTCCATCTGTGAGCGTGAAAATGAATCCATTTGTTTATATGTCTGTGTTGTAGTTGCTGAGTAGTCCTGCCTCCCATGGTGTGTGAGAGCTGTTAAGCTCTGCACTCTATTTGACCCTGGCTTCCTCTGAGGTGTCATAGTGAGCCAAGTGTCTAACAGATGTATGCCAAATAAAGACATGAAATCCCTCCCCCTGTGAAAATGAAACAATCCCTCCTACATGTACACACAGACAGTGCAAGTACAGTGAGTCGGTCAATCCTTTTGTTCACACTTCATAACTTTCGCTCCTGAGAATTCTGGCTTCATAAATTAAGCTCACTTGGCCTTTGATCATATCAATTAATCTGCCTTGGCAGTGCTTTATGAAGGACACACTGGGCAAGGCTAATTGTGCCTTTAAACCAGATACATTTGAGAATTTCCATGCCATTAGTAACCCTTCCACAAATCTGAGAAAGGCTTGCTTTCTTCAAAACTATTTCTATGCATCTTTGTTCTTGTGGTTTTTTTATCTGCCTGTTTTCCCATTATGTGCCTCTATTTGTCCTTCTAAACCCCTAGAACTCTCCCTATGGCATTCATCCCATAGTTTGGAGTGCTTTTGAGAATTAGAGTTTTAAATATCCTCTCATTGATGAAGTACTTTGATACCCTTGTTAGAGTGAGCTGATTCCACCATCGGGGGAATTAAGGCCGCTTTTGTACACTGAATCTCGGTGCCATGCAGCGCTATGATAGTGCCTTCTCTCTGAGAAATAGAGGAACTGGGACAGAGAGGGTGGGAGGGAGCATCTCTCTGATCTTCTGCCTCTCTCAGAACCATCTGTCTGGTGCTGGCCCAACATTCTGTGCCGCTTAGTATTAGCACTTACAAATATATACATTTCTCACATCTAGCTTTTGAGAGAAGTCATACCCCTCGCTGAGATATGCTCACAGGGAGATGGGGAAAGCGAGAGCAGATTGGAGCTGGGCAGAGTTGTGGCAGTGATGCCTGCCATTGCTTCATTGATGGGAGGGGAGGAAAGGAAGCAGGGGGCGCACGATTGAATGGATAATGGAATCAGGACTAGGGATTGGCTGTGTGATCAGGGCTTGTCATATATCCCAGACTGACTAATGGAATATGTTTGTTTCCAGCAGCTTGATATCACAGCAAGCAACATTAACTCTGAATACTGCCTGGTGTATGTGCATATGCATCAATCCTACTGTTGCACTGATATTTCCCATAAGTGTGCATCACCAACAGGGTTTATATGGCGGCATTGCAAAGACTTGTAATGAAAATAAAGCTTAAAGCCTTTGATTGCCCACTCTAAACATGTACAAGTTTGCATTTAGCGTTTATTTATTCCATGTTTGTCAGATCAATGCTGCTGTAAAAGAGGCTGTTGCTCTGTTAGGTACAGATAGAGGTTTAAGAACTTTTGGGGCACATGCAAAGTGATATTCACAAATGCTAATAAGCTACATGCAGCGTAGCACTCCTCCTGTCAGTTGTCAGTGCTAGGTAAGCTTTTGAGTCGTATACAGCAGGATGATTTGGTGTTAAGTCTGTCTGCTCCTTTTTTTTTTTTTGGAGATATCTTGGGGTGAGCAGCTTTTATCCAAGGCTTCCATTTCTCTTTAGAAGCTGGTGACTGACTCTCCCGCCCCTCCTCCTCGGTTCCTCGCTGCTGTGAAATGGAATTGCTTTCTCGTTCGTTAAAGATTTTCTTGTCGCTGCCTCGTACTACTCCGGGAGTGAGATCACTTGAAATGGCTGAAAGTTCTCAAAAACCACTGGAGAATTATGGTGTGGCAGTGGTGGTGGTGTCGGGGTGGATGGGTGAGCCAACATAAATAAGGAAAATTGCTTTTTTTTTTCTATTTCTCTGAATTAAATCTGTTCGGGGGGGGGGGGGTGGTGTCGGACTCAGACTTAGACTTTTTTTTGACAACACACAAATTAATTCCGGCAAGTTGTCGCTTTACATTAAAGCATGAAGTGGCCTGGTGGTGTAAGGGAAAGCAATCCCTCCTCCGGTTGCCATGGAAGCAGGTTCGTTGTAGGATTGGGTACCAGCTGTGTTGGTTCTGCCAAAACTGCTGCCCACCTATATCCTATAGGCTTTTCTGGGGGTGAATAGTTTTCCTTTCAAACCATCCAGTCTTCTCTACACAACATTTTGCCCATTTTGGATCACATGAGTTTTTAAAAATTATGTTCGCATGTGTGGCTTACTGCAGTCTTTTCATGTGATCTCTGCCTCTCACTTTAAGAATCAAACAGCAAAGGATAATCTGCATGTGCTCAGATTAATCCCATTCTTCTAAACTTGTGCTTCTCTAAACAGTTGTTTGCAGCGAATAAGCCACATGAACTTTCTCGCATAACTCATCTCCTCCGTACTTCCCGTTTTCTCCTCCACTTGCTCCTTCCACTTCCACTGAAACTCTCATCATCGTTTCCATCTGCCCCAAAACAACACAACTGTTCCTCGCGTCTCACACCCATGCCCCAGCACCCACGGTGTTGGCGTACCAGCGCAGCGTTGCTCGGTGGGTGTAGCGCCAATCTTAATCACATTGGGTGAGCACACCTGTGAAAACAGATGTCCACCGGGGCTGGCATGCTGTTCCTCTTTAGGGTGGAGCGTCTGAGTATGGCTTTCTGCCACTCCTTCTCTTTCCCTCCCCCTCTTCGGCTCAGAGTTACTCAGGTTCCCAGCAGGCAGGCCCGGCCCCGACACCCAGACAGGAAGAGCCCAGGGCGGCAGGGGACAGGAAACACCGGTCCCCAGGCTTTACCCCCTGCTCTGTATATTTTAATATAGGTCCTGCTTACAGATGATAATGAGAAAGTGTGATCAAAGCCACGGAGCTTCTCTGCCTCCAAACAGAGCCGACACGCTGATATATATTACAAATCAATTCTAAGGAAATGTGATGCTGCTATGATCCTGAATCAATTTTTAGCCCTTTTTATGAGCGAATTTGATAAACACCAGGTGTTGACCTTTAGAACGAACCCCTCAGATTATGCCTGGATCTCAGTCATAAGAATGGGTTTACGCTGATATTTGCTGCATAGAAAGGCATTAGTCTGGGCATACTGATGCCGCTATACGATTAAGTGCTTTACCATGGCATTAGTCAACACAATGTTGTGTTTTGTATAATTACATCTTTATCTGATAGAAGGCATCTTTGAAAGCCAGAACCACACAGCTGTACGTTTGCCTAGAAGCACTTGGAATAATGTACATCGTTAAATCGGGTTCGCCAGATAGCTACTGGTGTTAATGAGTTAAACAGACAGAATAATCTGTATTAGTGAATTCTAAAAAGGCAATAAACTCAACACTAGCTTTAACAGGGAAGGCTTATGTGATTTGTATCCAGCTGTGCTTTCCCATTCGCCAGCCTGAAACCTCAATGCATTTTATTCTGCCAAATCATCCTGGCTACCGGGTTTCATACAGGTGCATCCAGCCTACAGAGACACTGAGGTGGGCAAGCCCTGACAGAATCGCGCCCAGTTCTGTCTACCCATGCTCACATGAACTAATGCTTTAAAGGGCTGTTTGAGCTGCATTACTGAAAAAAAATCTGATTTCAGTTTTGTGGTTTCAAGTCATGCAGTTGTAGATTTGTTGAGATACCCACCAGATTTCTGCTGCCATCCAAGCATGGTTATGGTGATCACAGTGGTGAAAAATTACCTCTGTACTCTATACTCTTCTCATTTGCACTGCTTTCTGCCAAAAAGTAGTTCTAATAGCCTTATGCAGATTTGCTTAATAACTGAGGCGGTATGATTTTTATATTACCTGATTATTACAGCACCAATTACCTTCTCATTTTCAGCAAACTCGGTTTGTCCTCCCACTATTAACGTTCTATTCCAAGAAAAAATAATTGTATATCTTTTACTTTATATATAGCTATGCTGATGAAACTCGATCAATCTCAATCACACAGTTACGGGAAAAACTAAAGAGGAACTTTCTGAGACAGACTTTTGAAGCTCATGTAATATAGCTGAATTGACTGCATATCACATATGTCAGTCTATTTCTTACTGTAAAATATAGCTTAATTGACATTCAGAATGAGTGATTTCAGTAGTCTCAAACTGTTTCCTCTTGTCTGGTAATAATTTAATTACAACTAAAAAATTAAAGTAAAAAAAAAAACATGCATTATTAAAAATGAAACTGCTCCTTTGGGTGATGGTCACATCATTTTCTGCAGCTTTTCATTGTCTGTAACAAAACCAGCCTGGATCTTATCATTGCCTTTAAATGTTGTCCAGAGCAAGGATTCTTTTTACAAGGCCATATTTCATTTCATTACCCACCTCCCTTGTGATAATATTCTTTCCCAAATTGGGCTCATGAAAACTTTTATCACTACAAACAGTTCAGCTCAATTCTGTTGGGATGGAGAGAGAGCATCTGCATTGCTCAATACGACATGGTATCTTTTTTTTATGTCTTTTTTTTGTCGGGTGAAGTGGCATTTTCACTTTCGTGGATTGAGGCACATGGCAACCAGTTCACTACCCTTACAGGCTCTATACCATCCATCCCTGCTCCAACCACCATCCACTGCTCCATCGTCTCGTCCGTCCAGCATTGATCCGGCCTCTTATCTCCACTCTGATCCCTGTGTTATTTCAGGAGCATAGGGATTGCTTAATGATCTATTGACCTGATCTATCGATCCGTACAGTCAACCACAATGGACCATCTACTAAAGAGGAGCCTGTAGGGCACGCACTCCTCTCTTACGTGCTCCCACTCAGCCCACTCCCTCCTACCTCCTTTGCAGCCAATCTCCATCCTCTCCGGTTCCCTTTAATCCACAGAGATTAGGTCCTAATGTGCTCTAAGCATGAGGCTGTAATGTGGTCTACATATTTTGTATTCTGTTCCTAAGATGACTGCTGATGACTCGGCTCAGATGAATCCTCTCACAGTGCTTTTATTTAACTTACTGTCTCTGTGTGTTCGAGCTTATATCTGGTTTGTTTGATGCAAGATTACCTCATTTGAGCTGTGACTGCCCTCTGCAACAGGCTCGCTTCTTGACTGAGTCAAAAACAAGGCTGCGGATTGAGCTAAACTTTAAAAAGCTTTGCAATATAGTATCTTACCTAACTTAGCTCACCTATGTTTGACATAAAATGCTATTTCTGACAGTAGTAAACCAGTACTTTTATTTATTCACTGCACGTTTTGTATAGGCCCATCAAATGTGAAGAAAACACTTATACACTGCCAACACATCTGATTGGATCTTTCTCTGTGCCTTGTTTGCACTTTGGCACCTTTGAGTGTGACTGTAGTTGTTGAGCTTGTCATGGGCGAGATCCTCAGGGATTTGTAAGACACAAATAAGTGACTCTCCAGTGTATAATGCATTTGCAGGATTTTTGCTAGTGCTTTTGTGATTATATTTGTCCTGCAAGCAGGGCAGCTTAAAGATGGCAAGCATGGTTGGCCAGTGTGCCTGCTTGTGTATGACAGCTTCAGGCAGTTCCCATTAAATTTGATATGGATTTTCATGGTCCAGAAAGAATGATTTATAATCATGTTTTTCCAGCCTTTCTAGTGGTGCCACCATCTGGTAAAATTAAAAAAAAAAAAAATCCTATTTCAGCCAACACTTGACGTAGTGACGAGGTATGCTTTATTTTGTTGTTCGGTTTCAAAATGTTAACAAGGCAGCATTGGCAGTATGTTTAAACTTGTTAAAATTTACTAATGGTGGGTCAGCGGGGCTTCACAAGCTTTTAAATTTGCCCTCTGCTTCATTTTCTATTGTTTAATTGCTGCTTTGTATTGTCATGGTGCAAAATAAATTTGTCTGGTCAAGGTCAATCTAAATGGGCTGCTGGGAGATGACTCTTCTGACATAGTATGCAAGGACAAATGATCAAAGAGCTTGCTTCTAATACCTGCTTTTATTCTGAAAATTTGAACTGCTGTTTCAGGATGAGACAACAGCGAGTGCTTTTGTGAGTTTAATAGTTAAGTAGTCAGTATTCTTGTTTTTCAGTTCAGCCCTTTGATGTGTAATTAACACTACAGCCCCAGTAGTTTAGTAGTACGACAATAGACTCTTTCGTGTTTCATCCTCCAGTTTTGTTAGTGTTGCCTAAACCTGTTACTCATCACAGTCTTGAACAGTTAAAAGAAGGCGTCACAGCTTTGTTTAAAGCCATGCTAATTATGGCTCTAAATGAAACTTCAAATGAGTTAGCTGTAATGAATTGTATCCTACGATATGTTTTAATATTACAAAATTGCCAGTGTCCTGCAATTACTGACTGTAAAATCGAAAACTTCAACTCTGACATTTAAGGTGCATGCATCATATATGGACATGAAGTCTGCCAGATTCATTGCAAGTCATGAGCACTGCCATGATTCCATGATGTGATTGTGAATGGTGACACACCATGTATGTGGCATTATGAAATTAATGTGGCTGCGATCAATATCGGACAACTTTCAAGCAGCTCAATTTTACACTAGCTGCAGGGAACAGATGGTACTTGCTGATAATGTTGCTGGAGGTGGATCCATGGCGGAGAAGATAGAGAGAGGGTTAGACCAGATCCTCGTGAGCACAGCAGAAAGGAGAAAAAAGGTTAAGGCTCTGTGTAATACTCATTCACATAACCTGTATGGATGAATAATTTCCCCAGTCAGATTTATGTAATGAATAGTTAATTGCACATCAGCTCCTACTGGTTGTATATACAACACATGACCCCCTCAGAGTGTTAGATTCATTTACACACAAACAGCAGCAGCACAGTTTCTGTGCATACTGATGTCTGCACTCTTCTGCTGTTATCATTAACATCAATGCTTCACGTAGCCCGAGGGCATAAATTTGTTTTTCACATTGTGTTTGAAGGAAAAAAACATTCCAATGGCACTCAAATATTAAAATACACCCACAGGCGCACTTACGCTTCAGCTGCAGAGAGCATACATGTATTTCTGCTTTCGAGGGCTGAGAGGATACCTGTTGAAAAATGTCCAGGTCTTGAAACCTGTCTGGCCTATAATTGATAGGCCTTGGCATTGCATTGATAGGACCGGGTATCTATGGGAAAATAGGCCTCTATCTACACCTCGTAAATCTCTGTCATGTCAGGTTGAATCTCCTCAAACTACAAGTCCAGGAGGAATGGGCGAATGAGACAAGCGGCCAGTGGTGAAAAGCATGTTATTGGAGCCCATTCCTGCTCTGGGATTCCTTTTGGGCCCCTGTCATTACAGTGCCTCAGCCAAGCCGTGTTTGTGTACGTGCCTGTCACCAAAAACATGTATGTGTTTCTGTCTCTATGAGAATATGTGCCCCACCAAATCTGGTTAGTGTGCGTCTGCCGTTACTCCTATGGCTCACTTAGAGCTGAAAGCAGGACCGAGTGAGGGATCAGAATTCTTAGAACAAGTCTGGGCACATCTGGTTGTGATTGGCAGGAGTAAAAAGGGCCCTTGTGTTCTGGGAACTGGCAGCAAAAGCCTGACCCAGCCCAGTGTAACCCAGCCCAGTACAGTACAGAACCAGCCAACACAGGAAAAAAAACACCAACAGCAGGACTGCTCCCCTTCACCCCTCCCTGCATATCCGACTCTTGGCCAATTCTCATAATCCCATGGTAAAGCTCCCGGCATCATTTTTTTTTTTATATATATAAACAGTGTTCACAGCACTCCCATTCCTTCCATTTCAATGTAAGAAAGTAGGCGCTGCCATGAGCCAGGTAGACCCACAGCCCCATTACTTTTGGTGGCAACTCTTGTGTCTGGGATAATGATGCCCCGGGGGGTGAGTGTGCGCCTGAATGTCTGTTTGCTCATCTTGCCACCTTAGTCGAAGTAGGAGGAAGGAAAATTGCTATGAGCAGGCGGTATATTGAAAGGCCTTTCATGGCAGGTGCTAAAGTGGGTTATTCTTCCATCTGTTTGATTTTCAAGTTAAAGGTGGGGAGGTCTCAACGTAGTTTGTTCAGAGGATAGCACACCGCAGATTAAGCATGACAGAATGGACCGCTCCTCCTCCTCTTTCAACCAAGCGGAACCGAGAACACTGGCAATTAAAAAGTGATGCCAGCGTTTACAGCGGCTGCCTGAAGCCATTGTTTGCCCTGCCTTCTCTCATCGGGTTCATTATTTGGACCAGCGTTCTACCTGTGGCACGTCACCGCGCTGCTGGTTTAGTAGATAGCCTGGCTGGCTTCTCCCTGGCGGCTGCAGCTGAAAACGAGCCCTGTCACCTCATGAATCCAGCCCTAATTCAAATGGAGCGTATGCATTTAGCCTTCTGAACCTCCAGCCCTCCGCTTGGACACGGAGACAGTTAAACTCCAGCTACAGAGAGAATATCATGGCTTCTATTATGGTGCCTTTAGTGCTGCAGAGACTATTTGCTGTCCTTATTAAGCAGGCTGGCTGGTGACTGGGCAACAAGCCTGGGTGTGTGGGTATTTTCTATGTACATGACACTGCTCAGTTTGGGATGTGCGCCTGTGTATGTTGTGTGTGGAGGCAGGCACGCAGGCAGGATGCCTGAGGCGGAGCACTGAAGCCAGAGATCTACTGGTGTTTCCACACATGCCACAGATCCAGTGACCCTCACCAGCATAATGACTGCGGGGTTAATTCCCCGGGAGTGGCCCGGCACTCAGAGGGAAAAGATGAGAAGAAGTGTAGCGAGTAGGGCAATACAGCAGGCCACAGCTATACAATGTGCTGCAGCTCTTATTCTTCATGTAACACAGAGTGATTTGTTTCTACCCCATCCTTTCTGATGGGATTTAGAAAGCTGCCAATAATCCACTGGCATTGCAAGGAGCATCTCCCCCCCTCCCCTCTTTCTGTCTCTCTGTTTCTCATTCTCATGGATTTCTAAACCTAAAAATAATTTCACCACAAATGGGTGAAAAGCTGAGAGAGAGGCACTGGTGGAGAGTTGTTTTTCTTTTTTTTCCCCTCCCTAAATCATGGCTGAAATATTTGACGGAGGGTTTTGCTGGCACAGAGCAAGAAGTGGAATTACACAGTGACAATCTCCTACTCTATCTCAGAGACGCTGTAAGTCGAGGCAAAAATGCCCATTTCCCTGCGGCATTAAGTGATTTGCAGGGCAGCATTTGAGGAGGATTTGAGCACATGAGAAATCATCCATTTGCATGACATTTCCTTTCTCAAGAGGGAGGGAGGTTTAAGTGCCGTCACCGGTTTCTTCGAGACACTGTTGGGGAAATTGTTCTCATAAATAATGTTTTCAAATGAACGTGCAGTTACCATATACACAGGAATGTCCCTGAATAATACCTCCAAGGCCTGTTTGCCCTGCCAGTATCTTAGTGTATTTACTTTCCATAGCTGTAAATCATTAGTGCAGCGTTGCTGTGCGAACTCTGTCCTTCAGTATTCAAAGTGCACTGTAATGAGATGGAAAAGTAGAAATGGAAGGCAGTGTGAAAACCGTCCATTGGATTTGGACCCTCGGATTCTCAGCAACTCTCTCCAAATCCCAATTCCTATCTGCAGCGGCTACAGTTTGTGTTTTGTCTGCGTCTGTATTGTAAATTGATGAGAAGGCAGCCAGTTTGACTGTAATCTGGAGGGAGAAAGCCAATGCATGCACGTGTAAGCGTGTGCATGGAGAGCAATGACTGCACTCCCCGTTGTTACATAATGATAAGATATTGAGTGTGTGACCTGCTACCACTTTATCTCGCCCTGCACAGATTGCATTCCATAATCTAATGAGAGATATTCTTTAATGGAAATCCTGGACAGGGTCATGATTGCCATGATAAAACTTAAGGTCACACTTCACATTATACAAGGCTGGCTTGCATATATGCATAATAAGCAAGGTTGTTATTGCTGTGGAGAACGTACTGTAATCATATGTCTCATCATATTATTTCTTTGCTTATTAAACAAGCTGAAATTGTTGGTGCTGACAGTCGTAGTGCAATGACAAAAACCTCTCACTAAGTAATTACCAATAAATCAGTGCATTATGAATATGCGGTGGGACAGAGAAGCACTGCTCAGCGCAAACAAGCAAGATATGCAGAAAGTTGTGGATGTGGCTGTTGTAAAATGTGAGACGAATGTATTAAAATTGGTCATACAAATGAGGTCAGCACAATTTCTGGAACTGTCTGGGTGTTACCTCTTGAAATACGGGCTTCAAGTAATTCAGACATCACGTAGATGACGTGCAGAAGCTGTGTTTGTGCAGTGTGGATAACACGTGCAGAAGCAACCGTAAGGAAAGTCTCACCAGACTTGAAAGTTTACTGCAGCTGCCTGAAGATTAAAAGCCTTATTGCCATATGTGAGTCTTGGACATTTGGCCTGGGCCTTTGCTAGCTTTGGCACCGTGTAAGATTTTCCACTCCAACCAAAAAAATGAAAAGATTGAGTAAATATTTTTTCTTTCCAAAAATCTTTGTCCGCCGGTAATTCCTACATGAGAATTCTGTCAACATCAAAAGCGTGTGTGGGAAATGTTCTTTCAATTTAGCTTTTATGTTTAATGCATTGTTTGGGAGAGCAGCTCTGCTACATTGTGCTAAATTTTTGAAGAGGTTTGATGACAACCGAATAAAAGTGTCGCTTGCGAAGCAGAGATGGACGTGGTTGGAGAGGGGAGGAAAATAACATCATATGTAATGTAAATGTCAGCACAAACTGCTGCATCAGCCCAGAATAAATTCCTCCGATGGAGAAACGGTGAGAAAGAAATGCTATGACAACAGTACCATCAAGTGAAAAAGTCTTTCCACTAGACGGTGAATCATCTTAATTGATGATCAACAACATAGACAGTGGGCTTTAATTATGCCTGAATGAAAATAGATAGAGACGAACCATGTGAGCTATACAGCTGGAGAGAGACAAGAAGAATGATTGCAGTGATAGAATTACCATGGAGATTTGCCTTGCATTCCTTTGGCGCCTTCGCATTTTGGAGGGCTGCTTTTGGTTTCAGCTCAGTGTGGTTGACACTGAGGGGTAGAGAAAGTTTTGGTTTCAATATCAGGAGTCTGAAGCCACACATACCTTCAGCTTTCCTGTTTGTGTCTGTCTCTGACTAGCTCCCTTTTAGTTTTCCTTCTGAATTTCTCTCTTTGTCCCAGACTCGCATGCTTCTACTTGCTCAGAGGTTTGCATGCTTCATGCCACAGAGAGAACCCAGCTGCACAGATGTGTTGCCTGGCTTGCAGTTTTTAGCATTTGCCTGGAGCAGCCACCCCTCCAGGACCACCAGCCCTGATGAAGAGCCGTAGAGGCTCCATTTGGCAGCTTCTCATTCGACATGGGACTTCTGTCCCCAGACGTCTTCCCCCCTCCTCCCACCGTCTCTCATCCTGAGTGTTCCTTTGAAACAAGGGAAGCTGCCGGGAGGGGGAATCCATCATCGCTTTGGCCCAGGGCGCTACATTTAACGTTAGCGCCCAAATGGAAAAACGTGCACAGAACAACAACAGCACAGTGATGTAGGGACCTTCTCTTCCCTCCGCCGTCCACTGAAAAACTGGTAGAGGAGCACTCAGCCCACCCTTTCGTTCTGATTATCCATCACCCCGGAGCTTGTTGAAAAATCATTTACTGTACGCGAAGGTGATTGACGACTCAAAAACGAAGTCTGCATGCCTGTCTCATCAGTCCACCCCCACAGACATAATACTCTCCCTCAGAGGACAAATGTGCGCACACACACACATGCACACACACATATTCCCAACACAATCTCAAATTGTTTCTAGAGATGTGACACTTAAAGTTCAAAAGGGGCTGGAGGGCTGTTGTAGACAGAAAACATCACAGTTCTCAATAGTTAACACCCCTGCAGAAATGTTTCTCTTGTCACTCTTTGTCCGATTCTCTCTCAGAAAATCACACCTAACAGGCGGCAGGAAAGTTGACCTGCTTGGTTCAGTGTAGCGACATCCATCACAGAAACAGGAATGTGACCGAAGCTAAAGATAAATGATTTGTTTTTTCAGTTTTTGCGAAGTGAAAGCTATACTACCCAGTGTTCACTGACCTAACAGTGTGGAGTCATTTGGTCCGAGGCCTGATGTAGTGGGTGAACCTGGGAGGGGAGTCTAATCTGACCTTGAGAGTCGACTTGAATTTGCTGTAACGTTTACTGGTGGGTTTATACAATGTTATGCGGATTAAGTGAAAACTCCTGGAGAATCCTTTCTAATCCACCGTTCCTCTAGATCAAAGGAAGCCAAATAGCTCTGACTTGAACTTACTTTCCCTCTCCACAGTATTTTTCCTAAATCACAGCTGCACTGTAGATTCGTTCAAATATGCACTTTGCCCCATTTGCCTTGTCTGATTGCGTTGTGGGAAAGTGGGGGGTTAAGATACGGTGAGAGAAATTGGACTGGGAAAATCTTTTGTGCGGTAGGCGCTTTTCCCTGCAAGTGTAATTGGCTGGAATGGTGAATTGAAAAAAACCTATGGTCGGTCATGTGTGAGAGTCGGAAAAGTGAAAGTTCAGTTGGCTTCAGGACTTTGACATCTGTTCTCTCACTGTGATGACGTCTCCTTAGTTCTCCACAGCCATTGTTTTTGTCTTCTAATTGAGCACAGTCGCCCAATTTGTGATAATCAAGGTTTGCATTAATTTGTATAGTCCAACACCGTAACCCTCAGGGGTTTTACTGTCTTTACAGAGTACAGCAGACATTTACACTTGGACCATAGGCGTGATCTATTGTTGCTAATCTCATTCGTGCTGCTTCATTTACATTTATTTGAAGCTGTAGTTTTGGTCAGAGGGTCAAATAATCTTCCTGTAGGTGACTGAATAACTAAGGTGTCTGACCAGCAGTGGTAGAACATAACTAATTACATTTATTCATGTATTGTACATGTGTACAAATCTGAAGCACTTGTACTTCACTTGATGTTATTTATTTCAGTTTTGTCTTTTGCTTCATTTCATTTCAGTTAAACGTTTTATTTCCACACTGGGTAAACTTGTAAATGCACGCATTATTCAAGACTAAACACATGATTCCCAATCTTTTTGGCTTTCAAAAAAGCAGAGTCTGTGATTTCAGATGTTGAAAATTTGTTTGCAGTTCCACCAGAGAGACATTTCCCCTTTGCTCCTTTCAGTTTAATTTAAATAGCTGTTCGAGGCCTAAAGAAGTAAACTATTCCACTGTTTCTCATAAAAGCAAAGTTTAGTGAAAAATCAAAAAGTGAATCTAAATTTGTGTAGCAGAAATGTATTCTTCTGCATGTGTACTGTATTCATCATCTCAGGATCTGCTAGATTGATCTTAGGCACCTTTTCAAGAGGATCACAACCTTGTTTGACTATATGTGTGTGTGTGTGTGTGTGTGTGTGTGTGTGTGTGTGTGTGTGTGTGTGTGTGTGTGTGTGTGTGTGTGTGTGTGTGTGTGTGTGTGTGTGTGTATATGAAGAAATTGAAGATTGAAAATTATTTCTGCAAGTGTTTTACAACATCATATATGAGTGACAAGGAACTTTTTTCAGCAGAACAAATACTTTTCCTTTTGACTCTAGATACATTTTGCTGATGATTTTGATGTATGTTTTACATTGTAGTAGCAGTGCTTTTATTTAACTAGCAGATCTGAGTCTGACTCCCACCAATGAAAACATAGATTAATTAGAGTGTCTACAAGAGGAAGTCTATGTTTGATTTCAGTTTCTGAATCCATAAACAAAGCCAAACAATAAACAGAGTCCAAGAAAAATAGAGCAATTCCAGGCTTTTTCAAGTGTGATATGTTGCTTGCTGGCCCGCCATCTGCTGGAGCTGATCAAAAACAATTGACGTTTTTACTGTGATGTTTTAGAGAGACGGCTTGGTCTCCGTGGACTCGCTTGATGCAAACTTGGAATGTTTCACTCTGTCACTGCCAGCAAGAAAAGCAAAAACCAACAAGAGTAGTATCTGTTGTGGATGAGGGAGGCCCCGAAGCCCACTCATTGTGATATGCTATCTTAGATGTGATACGAGAGACACACACACGGCTTTATTGAGTCTGTGTGGAAGCTCTCCAGAAAAGCGAGATGGAGATGCAGTGTTTCGTTAGACAGATGAGAGAGTGGATGAGGGGGTCTCTCAGAAATAAAGATGCTTGATCATTTTTGTTTTAAATAATGGCGCCAGGGGAGATTGAGAAAGCATCTGCATGTGTGGAGAATCAAGCGCTGACACCTGCAAGGTAATAAGAGTTTCCTTTGAAAGATATAGCTGGCTTTGTGTCAGTGCCTGGCTTTTCTACCTCAGTTTTTATTTCTGGGAAATTACAGTATATAAAGTTCTCTTTCGCCAAAAACAGCCTTAAGTTGCCCGAGAACAACTCTTAATGCATTTTAATGATGTAGACCTAATGGCTGGCTGATATTGTACCTCAAAACGCTACTCCCTTTTACGAGTCACAGGAGACGAAAAGTAATTGATATGGATTTTAATTTACCAGTTCTATCCTCTTAACATGCATTAAAAGCGCTGAAGTGGAATGGTCTATGGGAGCTGTCATTGCCCTTTTCACGGTGTTGACAGGTCTGCTGGACAATTTATTTTCCAACTAAGAGAATTTCCTCCATGCTATCTGCACCAACAGGTCAGCGGCAGCCTGCACTGTATTCATATTAAACGATAGGAATGTAGACTACATGGGAACAAACACGTGAGGCTCTAAGTATCGTCTGTCCAGAGTGATTAATTTGAAAGAGAAATCAGGGCAGAGAGTATCTGCTCATCTGTAAAACCCTGTAGACTTTGAACAATTTACTTCTCCTTGAGTGGTGTTTACCAAAATGGAGGCGATTAATTCCACCTCAGTCTTGCCTGAAACCTTCCAATTTCTGCTCTCAAATTTGTTTGTGAAGTTTGCGCCTCCGAGGACCGTTTGCTCGTCGCTTTTGAATAACATGAGGATGTCCTGTTCTAAGTCCTGTGGAGCTCCCGAAAAACCTCAGCGTACAGTTACCACTCCACGCTCTGATTATTCCGTCCACCAAGGTCCTCTGGCATTGATTACTCCACAGCTTCTCTGTGTTGTCTCTAAGTGGCAGTAAAGTAAACTTTTCCCCAGTTGTTCTCCGGTGTGAATTAGAAATCAAGGAAGTAAACTTGTCTGTCTTGTGTTATCTCAGCATTTCTACAGCAGTAGCTCTCCCAGGCAGCCATGACAGGATATTGATGGGCCTCTTCTCTCCAGTCTCTTCCATTCTCCCCCTTTTCTAAACTATCTCTCTCCACACACCCACCCCCTCCCTCTGTCCCAGCCGGCTCACCCGTCCCTCCCTTCAGGACAAAGAGTTCAAACCTCTGGTGGAGAGGAGCTGTCTGGCTCACTGTCAGCTGCCCTCCTCCCCCCCACCACCCGACGGGACCGCAGAGTTCAGATGTTAGACGGGGCGATTGAAAATAAAACCCAAACTCAAGCGGAGGGACGCTGCTCTTCTGTGTGCGTCGGCTGTTAACATAAGTGAGTGGCTGTCATGCATTTTGTTAGCATCAACACTTTTCTTTGGGCAGCCCTGCGGAGAGGAATTGCTTGTCGCACGGAGGAGATAGTTGTCAGGGCCGTGTTCCTGCCCCGAGGATGGAGCCCAGCCGGAGCCCTTTCCGCCTTCATTTCCAAAAGAAAGATGCAGGGGGGAGGATTGGAGGGGAAGGTGGGGGAAGAGGGTGGGGAGGGTGGGCAGGGGCAGCTTTCGGAGCGGACTGGTTCCTGCAGATCTGAGCAGCCGAGTAGAAAAAAGGCACTTTTTATCAAAGCTTCACTTCAGACAGCACTTGGTGACTAGTCATTTTTACAGAGGACCCCGTGGCCTGGGCAGGGAAAAAATGGCCACATCAATGTTCAAAGGGGCAGCGGAGTTAACGGGCCAGGCGGGAAACAGAGGAGAGAGTAGAGTCCATCAGCACTGCAGGAAGAGATGAAAGTAAGCAGGTGCAACCAAGTGGGACTTTGTGCCTCTCTGCCACTGATGGGAAATCTGTCCACTAATCACCAAAATGCAACCTCTTGGTCTTACAGAGCACTAAACAATTAATCCACTTTTTTTATTTTTATGCGTACAGCCACTTTATTATACCAGCAGTTGATTGTGATCCCACTCTGTTTGTTACAGCTAGACTTATTTACCCCCTCCAGAGAAAATTCAGCAAAACCCCACCATCTCCACATGACCAACAAATACACAAATCAGCTGCAATCAGCGTGAACAGTATGAGAGGGCGAGAACGTGTTTACAGTGCTGCTGTATGATTATAAAGATGGGCGTGCCTAAGCTTGATAAGGACATTAATTGCCCTTTGATAAACTTTGAATCCCAGCTTTCATATGTCTTCATAGGTCAAACATAAAAACATCTTCCAAAGTCAGGACAGTTGGGAATATGCAACAAGAGTCATTCTGATTTGTTTTTTGTATTTGTCGTTGATTTGGCAACATTTTGATCAGAATCTGGGTTGTTTGATAACTGTCAATCACACAGTTTTGATGTAATTTTTTGCATTCTTTTCAGAAATTATACCAGAGAATGTTTGTTCAAGCTTTGATTTTTGCTTATTAACTCATGAATAATTAACGCTATAGAAAAATGCCTGTGATTTGCAACCAGACTTTCAGTGTCTTCATCTCGCTTTAAGGTTATGTTCCAAATAAACCAGAATTTATGACATTTTGTCTGACCAAGTCTGAAGGCAAGACTGTTTATTGCTGTTCTAAGCGGCACAGTGACAAGCCAGCCATTACAGTCAGGGGTAAGGTGTAATAATCATTCAAACGGGGCACACACTGTTGGACGATCTTTCCTCAAAGGCTTTAATAGTAAGGTAGCAATCATTTGTATGTATAAAATGGGACAGAAGTGTAAATCATGCCTACGTTCTCAGCTCTGCTCACCTGGCAAATTGCTCCTGTTGTGGGCGTCAATGTCAGGTGTTCGGCTTTGCAAAGTTACAGAAATAGTTGCCCTCCCCCACTTTTAATGTCAGAACAGGGGTGTGATGGACGATTTCAGGCTGTGTACGCCACACAGCAAGGACTCTGATCGAAGCATACCACAGCCTTTCATCTCTCTTAGCCTCTCCTCCCACTTTTCTCCAATTGTCTCTCATCTCTCCTTCTTACTTTTTTTCCTTTTTATATTTCTGTCTCATCACCCATTACAGTCCTGCTTTGATGCTCCTCCCCATATTTTTTATCTCTTTTCCCTGCCTCGTTCCCTCGGGCCCCATCTGTCTGAACTCTGTCCATTTCCACTGCTGACCTCATAAAGACGAAAGTAAGAGGATTCCACTCTCTACGGTGTCAAACAAAATCACGCTGCAGCCCTATATAGGATAAAGAGCTTAGATATTAAACATATTACAGCTTCAGAAAAAAATACCGTATGCGATGTCCACCCTGTGGTCATGAGCTTTTTCTTGCTTTATACTTTCCACGAACAGCGTGAGTGTGACTCTCATCTAGAAAAGACAAAAGCTCATGTGTCTCTGTCACTGCAGAGTCTGTCAGATCATTTATTTATTCATGAGGAAGCACAGCATTATAAATGGAATATAAAAAAAATAGAAATAAACGTGTGTCGTGTGTGCGGGTCTTTTCTAGCAAGAGTCGGATGGGAGTGCTTTTTGTTGTTGTTGTTGTTTTCCGATACAGCAATTTAATGAAAAACCCAAAGAGCAGACCGGTAATCCCTGACAACAGCCACGCAATCCCCGATTTGTGATGTTAGGCATGCTGCATTGCAAGCAGATCCAGACAGCATACCAAGGTAGCAAACGCCGAAAAGACCTATTAAGCTGTGCAAGGTCATTGTCCTTGAGAAGATAGTGGTTTTTCTCCTCCACTCATACTGAACAACTGTCCATTTACAACTGAGCATGAAAAGACTAATTTGATGAGAGAGGTGCAGACTAACATTGCTTTTTCTCTCTCTCTCTTTTTAGAGACAGAAGTAGAACTAAATGTCTCATTTGTGCAGAGTAAATGCATAATTCTGGTACTTTCCCTGCTGTCAAGAAGTTATTGTAGCAGCTCAGGATTGGATTTAGCTGAAAACAATTCGTCTCTGCCTGTGTGACCCTCGGGTGAACTGTGCCTGCCGAGGAAATGCGTCTTCACCCAAAGTGTGCAGCGCAGATTATTTTCAGCGGCGGCGCTGTCATTACAGGTTTGGTTTGATTTGTTTCGTTAATGGTCACCTCTGCCAAGGAAACATGAGCCGGTTTCTCTCTGTATGTTAAAGACTGACGGTGCATGTGTCCCGCCAGAGAAGCCCTGTGTGTCCGTTAGCGGCCTGACACTGTGACTCACTGAGAATCCGATCCTCCTAAAGGAATTACTGTGGTTACCCCGTCTCGTTTCCTGCTGTACACACACACACACACACACACACACACACACACACACACACACACACACACACACACACACACACACACACACGCTATCGAGCTCTCATACTTTGTCTCCCTCACGCCTCTCTCTTACATATAACACCCAGCCAATCTCGCATTATTCATTTCCACCGCTCGTGTCATCTGTCAACCCCATCCTCCTTTGCACTTTAATTCCAACACCCTTCCCTCAGCATTCAGCATTTGTAATCAATGTTATTTATTGTGATGGAGATTAACTCGGCCTAATCGACACAACCCACCCACCCAGAGAGAAACTCTAAACGTGCCTGTCTCTATTAAGTGCCTCCTAATGAAAATTCAGTGTGAAAGTTGATGAGTGGAGCGACTCAATGGGCGTACCACAGCGAAATGATGATGAGATTTTTTTAAAGCGAGCTGACATTGATTTGATCCTGCCCTGCACGGTTGCATAACTCTGAAAGCTGCTGTTGGTGCACATACCAGTTATTGATTGGGAAATAAGAAAGCACAGGCAATGTTGGATTATTGTGCAGCAGCATAACTGGCGGTTTTTATTCTCCCAACACAGACCATCTCTTGTTACAATCACACAACCTGCCCCCTCGAAAATGCTTTTTTTCTTTTTCTTTTCTTCTCCAAGTAAGAACCCACAAGGGACCAGTGAGAGAAGATTGTCACTCATGAGAAAGCTGGTAGGTAGGATTTTAGGATTTCGCTGCCAGTTGGAAGCTTAGGCCAGATGAGTTTCCCAGGAAGATTGGAACGCATTTTTGCACACAAACACACACAAATACTGGCACGTAAATACACATGTGCGTGCACAGGCCACTTGAGCTGCCGGCTGACAGTGATTATAAACCTTGGGAATATCTCTAGCGTGTGGCGTCACGCAGCTATCAAGAGCTGCACGCCACGCGATCTAACCTCCTGATCCTTGGTCCTCCATTGCCATGGTAACAATCAGTAGTTACACCCCACCACTACCACCACCTCCACCTCATCCCTTCACTCCCACCACTCAGATGTGACTTCTCAGGGACTATTCAGGATGTGGATTGCCAGGCCACAAGCCCAGCATGTCTCCTGCAGCAGGAGAACAGAACCAATCAAGAAAATGGACCAGCTCCACTAGAGACCACTTATTATTTGCACTACTCCCTTTGCACTCTCAGATCTGTATAGCTGCTTACTTATTTGTACCTCTTGATAACATTGTGCACTTTACATTTCTTCAACAAGCTATTTCCAGCAGTTCAGACTAGTTGTCTCGCTGTGTCAGATGCATACATACGGAAACCAAGCCTCTCTAGCTTCCTCGTCATAATCACAGCTGGTGAAAAAGGCGTCCATTTACCTGCAGCTAATTCTGTCATGCACTCTTGCTGGTTTTCCACTGACTGATGGGAGTGATTGTAGAGTACAGTAGACCTACATAGCAGTTGCAAGCTAACAGGGGAACACGCAGAGATGAAACACGTTTTTTGAAATGCCGTCTCCCTCTGACTGCTGTAGCGCTGCCTCAGGAGACCATTATGTGCTCTCAGAAATGTGGTAAATTCGCACAAGGGAGGAGGGGAAAAGCTTTCTGTGCTGAATGTTAAAGTTTGTGCGATAGCTGTTGAAGTTTCTGGGACTGGTTGCTCCATGGCAGAGGGAAGGAGCTGTTCTTGCGGGGATGAGGAAGAGGCTTTGATGTGGTTGTATTTCCAAAGTGGTGGAACTGCTAATTCAGTTAGACCCATGTGTTTGTTGTTCGTCATACCATTAGGGAAACCATTTGTAGATGTTCTTGAATAATTTCAACTCCCATGACTGTTTTTTTTCTTTTTACTTTTTTTTTACTGGGTTGTATTTTATCTCCCCTGTTTAACGATTAGTTACCATAGAGCAAGACTAGCACCCACAAGACATCTCCATTAAAATATCAGTGAATATCATCTCTTCCTTGCAGGAAAAGCAATATTTGTGATATTCCTGCACTATGTTTGCCAGTGCCAATCCACAAACTGTTGCTTGAATGGCACAACTGTGAGCCATGTTGTTTACCTTTCATCATTGCACAAATAATTTTTCCACTTTAGTGATTATTATCGGCGAGCAAAACAGAGATGCAAGCAGTGACGAGTCAGGCAGCCTCCCGCTCCAGCACTCACACGAGAGAACGTATTTAATTAGTTTAAAGATAGCAGGGGTGATCATGACATCAGCAACTTGTGAAGTTAAGCGCCGTTTTTTTTTTCTCTCCCCCCCTCTGTTATTTGATGAATACTGTGCAAGAACAAAGAACCCCACATTTCCCTCATCTAACTGTACCATCCTTTTGATTTGGGTCTAATTGGGTGCACGTTAGCCTCTGGTACAACAGATACAACTAATTAGGCTCTTGTGCGTGTAATTAAAACGATGTACCATGGCCAAGCTTCCAGCAGGGTATGTGTTTAACAAAAGCAATTAAGAAATTTATCACCTGCAAAGATCCTCTATCCATTTTTATCTGCATATCAGACCCGTCTCTGTTTGTTTTTGATGACAAAGCCAAGTCTGTCCTTTGTCACCGTGTTCTAGAGCTGAAAGGAGACTCTGTGGTGGCGTTGGAGGTGTGGAGAATTGGGTTTGATCCTTGGCGGCTAGCACTTATCAGGAGTGTTGTGACACGGAGAGCTCAGTAACCTCCTCTGAGATTCCTTTCCTTTTCCCTCGCTCTCTTTATATTCTCCACTCCTCCCCTCTTCCCTCCCTCACCATTAAGCCCTGTATTAAAGATTCATATGGCACCCACGGTGTATTCTGAATACACTACGCCCCTGCTGCTCCCGTCCTCCTTGTTCATTCTGCCCTCTACCTTCTCCCCTCACCCATTACCTCCTAGCTCCCCACCCCACCCCCCCCATATCAGTGAATTCCCACTAATAAGGATACTTAGAGCAAATCCTCCCAACTCGCCTTTCCACAGCGGATTAGCGTTCTCACCCTCGGCGAAGAGAACAATCGGTTGAGAGGGGAAAAACAAAAGGCCTTCTTGTTGGTGATGTGCTGTTTTGGATCCTGCAGCTTGTTTTCTGTCTTTCTCACTCTCACTCCTTTTCTTCCCCTCTTCCTCTGGCTGAGACAGTTACTCATCCTCTCCGTCTCCCTTACCTCGTATTTTTTTTTCTCTGCCTTGAGCTCTCATTTCTCATTACTAGATATGCCATCAATGCACATATGCCCCTCTGACCGCTTATGGATTTGTTTTCCATTAATAAATTCCTAAGTCTGACTGAAGCTAATGCCGTCATTCAGACTGAGCTCAATCTAACAAGTGATACTAATTTCTGCTCAAGTAAATGCAAGTTCCCCAAGGACTCAATATCTTTCCCCATCTCTTTCAACGAGCATTCTCCTCACTAAAAGCCAATAGGAGCGACAACAAAGTTCATATAAATGATAAATAGGGTTGATGCAGGCGTTTATCCCTCTCTGTCTTAACCCACTCTATCACATGTAGAAATGAGGCAGCTCACACTAGCCCCACCGGAGTCTTCTAGCAATTAGGCAAGTGCCAGAAAAACACATTAATCTAGCTGTTATATCTAGCCTTGTTAATTTATAGTTGGGTTGGAGAAGCTCGCTCATTAATTGGCTGTGTTGGATGACACACAGCGAAATTACATTTGCATAGATCATTTTTAAATTGCCACCCAACATCCAGCTGGGAGCAATGCTGGGAATAAACCCTTTGGTTTTAAGTGTTTGCTTGTTTGACGGAAGTTTAGTGATGAGAGACAGCGGGCATGGAGAAAAAGGTGTCTGCGAGAAGTCTGTGGGAGCTGCAGGGCGTTTTTTAAGCTGATCTTTGCGGTAGCCCTCTCGCCCACGTCTCCATACAAGCGGAGAAATTGGCTCTACTCAGCAGACCAGGACGGAGATAGTGAGTGGCGGGGGGCAGAGGGGGTGGCAGAACGGGCACCCAAGCAGGAGGAGAGGGGAGGGAAGCAGGGGGAGAGTCAATTCCAAAAGGACTCTTGAGTTTCATTCCAAAAATTGAATCGTCAATTTCCATTCAGTCGACCACTCTGCAGGATTGGAAATGAATGAGTGTCAAGGCGGTGGTTGTCCTGGAAATAGAGGTTAGCCCTGGAGTGAAATTCAACGGCAACAGTGTGGGTGGGCCGGGAGGGAGGAGTGGATAAGTGGTAGAGGAGAAAGAAAGGTGGACTGGAATCAAAAGTGAAATTGAACACAGGGCCTGACCTTGGCGTGCTCCGTTTTGCGATGGCCTTGGTGATAATTCCTCCGGCTCGAGCTGCGCAGACTGGCAGCTTCGGTGTGACCGAGTCCGAAAGAAGGGACGGCTGTAATTATCAGCAGAAGGCTCAGGAGATAAAGAGACTGAAATGTTGGCTTCACCGGCAGACATCAGCGCTATCTCGCACTCAAACTTCAACGCTTGTCACCAGTGGTGGCCGGTGCATGTGAGCGCACGTGTGTCCGCATCTTTACACCCGAGCGTGCTGCATACATCTGCGTTAGCCCCCCGCTAGCATAAAGGCACACTTTGATGTTTGCCCCCCCTACATCTGAAGTCTGGATGTGACAGAATGTCAACGCACTCACCTGACATGAAAGACGCAGTGGCACCTTTAGAGATGAGGTGCAGATGCTATCGCTGACACGCCTCGGCTACGCCACACGACCGGCCTGTAATGCCACCCTGCTGCTTATCAGGCCATCTGCAACCTGATTAAAGCGGCTTATTTTTAGACGGCGGGGGACTAATTCCCTCTGACCTTTGTGTATCTGCATTTGATTAGAAATGGTGATCACACCAGAACTGAGCAATTCATCAAAAACAGAATCAAAAATAAAATTAGTCAGGGAGAAAATCCATGTGTAGATATGCATCACATCATACTTGAACCTCCCCTGTGGAGGATGAGGTATGCAGCGACTTTATTTAAGTGAAGCTAATAGAAAAAAATACTCTACATTTAACCTTATCTTTGTGATGTATTTACAGTTAGTATTGAAAGTAAAAGTTTTCCAAGCGCTGCAAGTGAAATCACAAGTAAAAATATTTATTAAAGGTATCAAAGGGGAAAATACAGGAGAATAACCCATTTCCCAGGCTTAATTATAAATTCCGTTATTGGATAATTATCTCTGATGTATTGATTTTCTGGCTGCTCAAGGCCTTGCTATTTTTAGTCACTGTACTACTGAGAAATTTAATTAGTTAAGTATTAAAACAATAATTCTGTGTGTTTGTGCCACAAAAGCCTTTTTTCTTAATGTGACAAAATGCATCTCATGCACAGTGTTGCAAACTGACCTTATCTGAAGTCAAAAGCACAAAACTGCATGAAAATTCTCAAGATTAAGATCATATTTGCACTTAATTGATTTACAGCGAAAACAGAAAAGTATGAAAAGAAGAGTATGCGCACGCCCCCACTCACGATGTTACTGACTACAGTCATCAGTTCCTCTCCTGGCAGTTTTCTTTCATGACTAATCAGTTAAGTGGTTAGTTTATTCAATTTTGCAAAGTAGTGAAAAATGACAGTCACAATTTTCCCAATGTGATGTCTTCAAATTACTTGTTTTGTCTGACCAGCAGTCTTTGACCTCATATTTAAACTGTTAAAGACTGAAAAAAACTGCAACCTCTGAGATTTGAGAAACTGCAGCCAACAAATATTTAGCATTTTTTTTCTATTATGACTGACTTAAATAATAAATGAGAAATAAATTTTCCAGTCAAAGCAAGTCATGGCCCTAAACTAAAATGTCTCAGCAGCTTACAACACTGTCTGGTGTTCGAGCCGCGATGCAGATGAAGAAGAAGAAGAAGAAGAGATCTACATTTTTGAATTGATCCGTTAACTAATTGCTTCAGCGCTACCCTGCTCACATGTTGCATGTCCCTTAATTGTTTGTCCTTCTTTTCAGAGTCAAAATAACCCATTTTTTGTCTCACACCTATGCACACAAACACCTTCTCCCTGTCAGACAGATTGAACACTCTGGTAGCAGTAGCAGGGACACAGCGGTAGATGTGAGGGAGGATGGCAGCCTGAGTGGCAGCACCGCTGATCATCTCCACGATTTCAAACTTAATTAACCTGGGCGTCGCGCCACATTCCTCCGGCCCATCAACGGCGAGTGCCGGTTCACTATCTCCTCTGAGATCTGCTGCGATGACGGGTAGAGAAAGAGGAGGAAAAGGGCGAGACGAGCCAGATGGGAACTTGTCATCCCACCAGCGCCACAAACCTTAACCTGCCATTAAAGAGTAATTCCAGTTTTTCACAACCTGAGTCTTATTTACATAGTTGTGTACGTCGCTTCTGTCAGATATGACAGCATTGTTCTCACTAAATTAACTGCTGATATCTGGGAATATGGCAACATCACGGCAATGTGTCAGACGGTGCAAGCAAACCAGATGCCAAATATTCAGACAGGTTGCAGTCACTTAAACCACTTCATCTGCAAGTAAACTGAAAGTGAGCGGTGTAATAATGAGAGAATGTGTAACAATCCCTCAGTGCCAAGGAAAACTGTGTGTGTGTGTGTGTGTGTGTGTGTGTGTGTGTGTGTGTGTGTGTGTGTGTGTGTGTGTGTGTGTGTGTGTGTGTGTGTGTGTGTGTGTGTGTGTGTGTGTGTGTGTGTGTGTGTGTGTGTGTGTGTGTGTGTGTGTGATTACGGCAGGTCAAAGTTGAGCCTGTAAATTGTAAACTAGACTGTAAACTGTGACGGCTGGCAGAGACAATTTGGGTAATAGTTTTACAGTGGTGTCATTTCTCTTCCAGATAAGTTTGGCTAAGCTGTAGTTCGAATGAAACTTCTAATTATCTGACTGTTCATGCTTCCTGCTTCAGTAAATGTTTTTGATAGGGATATTTGAGGCTGCTGCTAATGATTATTTTCTTTTTTCAATTAATGTGGCGGTTATTTACTTGATTCATCAATTATTTGTTGGAGTTTAAAACTTCCTAGAGTGAGTGTTCAAATAATTTTGTCAAAGCAACAGTCCAAAATGTAAAGATATTCAATTAACTATCATAGAGAGGTAATAAACCTGGCTAATATTTACATTTGAGAGATTAGAAGCATTGCTTTTTTTGGAAGTTTTGCCATAAGTTGCTATTATTATATATTATATATTATTACATTGGCAAACCTCAGCAGTTAATATTAGAATTACATGTTGGAGGAGCCAAGTGTTCCTTTAGGAGATAAAATTGCACAAACACAAGCACTTTGACTAAAGTTCAAAAGAAGACATGGATATAATTTGGCTAACTAACCCTGCCCTCAGCAATTAGTAGCGCAACAAACCCACAAAACAAAACCTCAGTTGCCCCCTGCTCACGTCCTCCTCAGAGACCTGACTCAGACTGTCTGCTTTCTGTCCGTCTGAGCTTTGAGAACGCGGAAGTGCAGACTCAACCATCTCTCCGGTCAGAAGGGGAGGTTTGTGTACCCACAAGGGCCTGCGCTAAATTCCCACAACCAACCAGGAATTTAAAAATACCCATGCTTTGCTGTTTCTCATGCAAAGAGAGAGAGAGAGAGAGCCAAGACAGCGGATTGATCGGTGACAGGGCTCGCTCTCTTTCAGCCCTTCTCTCTTCTTTCCTTTCTTAGTCATTCCTTTTTTTGGACTTTTCTTGCAGCCTACTGTAAAAGTTCCCTCTTGTTCCTACGTTTGCTGCGTTTTCTCAACCTGTACATCCATCTCCGTCTTCTTCTTTCCTTACCCTCCTTTCCTTCGTTCATCGTCCTGTCCGTCTGGCCATCTCATTTAAATCAGTGACATTTGATGTGAAGTGGCACGGGCCTGAGAGCTTACAGCCACTGACTCATAAAAACACACATGCGCATGGAGGACTTGATGTGGAGGGAAAGGTCAGGCCTACTCTCCGAGGGCCTAATCACCCACTCTCATTGAGTGGCTCACTCGCTTGCTCGCTCAGTCACTCTTGATTGAGTGTGTGTGTGTGTGTGTGTGTGTGTGTGTGTGTGTGTGTGCGCATGAGAAAATGTGATCACGGGTGTGACTTGGTGTATGTAGGCGAGCGAGCGAGTCTGAGTGGGATAGATTGCACTTCGAGAGTTGCGATTGGTGTGCGAAAGTGTGCTTGCCAGAAAAAGTCCATACCTGACTTGCGAACATACGATTAGCAGATGACCGCTTTGGATCAGGTGACGTACACATAAAAAAAAAATGTGCACGCAAACGCACACGCGCACACAAAAATCCGCTTGCCCCGAACATGTGGTGTAATCAGCAGCCTTATCAGGGGAACTGTGGGGCTGTAACAGGCTCATTAACTTCTCCCTGAGCCTTTTTTAGAGAGGGAATTGGCCAAGACGAGTGGGCCACACTTGTCTCTACCCCGTCTTAATACAGTCTATTCACAACTCGGTTTAAGTGATTGTGCACGTGTATGCATGTATGTGTGACGTCCCCCTTTATTCAGACCTGCTCTTTCCCCCATGTTTCTGCACTCATTAGTAGACTTTCAGTGCCGCCCATCGCTTAAAGCAGCCGCTTGCAGAGCAGGGCAGCAGGGATTAAGTATTAAAGAGCCTCAGCTGCTCTGGGGCTCCTGCAGCTCGGTGTTCAGCCACCGACGCCTGATAATGGTGTTTGTTTAGCCATTAGTCAGGCCCTGCTTAGCAGCTCTCTCCCCTCCGGCTGCAGCAGCCCTGATAGATGATGGATGAAGACTGCAAGGGTCGGCGGATCGAGAGACGAGTGTTGTGGAGTGGTTTCAGTAGCATCAAGAACATTTGGTGGAAGTGTGTCACGCTGAGGAGAAGTAGTGCAGGTAGTCTCAGCTAATGTGGCGGTTCATTAATGCGAGAGAGAGGAGAGGAGGAAGTTAGAAGGCACTCTTGTGTTATGAGTTGAAGTTTTGTGTCGAGGCACACGCGTTTTATCAGTGTCTACCCTTTCTGTGATTAGTTCTCTTCGGCCGACTAATTAAAAGTAGCCCAGTCTATTTCCTTCTGCACGACCAGCGGAAAGTACTCCTTCTCGCTGAAAGCTATTTAATTTTATGAGGTATTTTTTGCAGCTAATTTAGCCATTACCTTTTAAGCGCCAAACGTGACCTTTTCTCCATATGCTGAAAAGAGCTTGCTAATCTTTGGGCCATTACCTGATAGCTGTTAGTCATTACCACGAGCTGGAGTCTTACTGGGCCTCAGCCAACGCTTATATCCCCACCATTACAGTGCTCAGTCACCATCCACACTCTGACTCATCTTGACAAGTGACAGGCACCTGCCAGCTCGCACAAAGGAGCTATTGAGACTCCGTCAGTAACGTGTGTGATTGCCCTCCCTCTGTTCCTGTCCTTCTTCCTTTCAGTCTTCCGTTCTGCCTTCTTTCCTGAAGTAACTACAGCTCATGCTCTATTCATACACCACCCTACCTGTGTTTAAAGGAACTGTTTTTTGGGAATACAGGCATTTGTTTCCTTTCCAAGAGTGAGATGAAAAGGTTGCGGCAAATTTGTCCAAAGGGGAAAACCGGCACTTTTAAAAACTGGCAAATTAACATGTCATATCTTTTTTTGTCTCGTCCAAACAGACAACACAGAAGAAAAGAAACCCAGCTTGTGGTTTAGGGACGCCACCGGCTGGAACTATTTCTTGGCAAACGGCAGTGACTGTGCACAGATTCTTGATGTCCTGTTGTTCTAGTCAGTTTTCTCCATTTCTTTAATGTCATGTAAACAAGGAAAGTGGTTTCTGTAATTGGCTTAGGTGGTTTTAGAAACCCGATCTCCCTTGTTAGATTTTTCAGCATTGTGCATAAGTGGGTTTCTAATCAGCCTTTAACAAGCATGCGTGTGCAAGACAAAGATTTCACACCAGCAAAGTAAAAGCAGATCATTACATTTACTGAATTTAAATTATTCCCTAAAGCCCGACTAAAACTGAAACACAAAGTATGTCTGTAAATCTAAATAAGCTGTCTGCCGCCACTGAACATATGAGTTCTGATACATTTGCACCCACAGGAAATGCTGCCGTCTATCTGTGCTGTCATTGTGATGTGTGTTGCAACAGAGTAACATCCACCAAAAATCTCAGCAAGCAGCATCTTCTACCAGTTACATTAACTAAGAGGTGCTTGCAAAGTAAAGTCAATGGTAGGGAGTAGGAAATCTGATGCTGACCTGCTTCAAACACACAGTAACCAGGTTACTGCAGTGCATGTAAATGTGTCCTCCTATCTCCAGAGTTAACAGATTTCTCTTAGTAAGCTGGTCTCTTGAGAACATGCAATCGTAAAGAGTCAGGTTCACAATAGGAGTGTAATTGTTCGCAAGGGGGAAAAGTTAATTAGAAAAGTGATGCTTGTGTAGTCTTTGTCATCACTGTTTTGTTATCAGTTTTGCTACCATGAGCAGAGACCGAAGCCACTCCTCTGCTGCTACATCTGGCAACCCATGCCACGATCAAAGATGCTGCATAGAACCACTGAAAAGATGCATAAGCTGATATGTAACTGAACTTCTTACATTTCCCTTTATGCACAGATTAAACAAGCACGCTAATTATTGAGCCTCTTCTCATATTTCTCTTGGAAAGAAGGCGAATAGGCACTTTGCCAAAGTTTTATGCTGTTACTTTAAGGTCAGCGGCACTAAAAACCCACAACATTTTCATCTCTGAGTCCACTGTCCACAGAGGTTTCATGTTAATTCCTATATGAGGACATTTGCACGATCAGTCACCATGAGATCAGTATTCCCCTTGAAACCAAACGAAAGCTGGGCACTGAGACTAAACCACATTACAAGATACCTTCATGGCTCATTGGCGTTTATGCTGGTGAAGTGAAATCATTATAACCAATAAGGTGTGTAATGGATTCCTTCCCAGCAGTCAGTCTGCCTGCGTGACTTCTTAATTGTCGCTGCATGTGTGTTGGAACGTGAGTGCGTGCAGCATCTAAGTGCGGGGTGAGTGTGCGTTAGGAGCAGGGGATCGCCTCGGGGTGGCGTGCAGATTGGTAAAGCTGCCCTCCAACCAGAGGAATCTGAGATTGAAGTTTCTGTGTTCGAGAGCAAACATCTAACCTGTCGAAATGCCCTTGAGCAAGACACCGAGTTTATTACCTGTTCTTAAAAAGGAGTCTGGACTCTGACAGGAGCGAATATAAAAAGAAATTCCCTGCAGCTATCAGTCAATGTGTCAAAAAGAAATGAGGGCTGTGGGTAGTGCTGAAACGATGAGTTGATTATTTGATTAGTGGATTGACAGAGAATTAATGGACATGTATTTTGCTAACCAATTGTTTAAGTCATTCATCAAGCAAAACATTGCAAGCATGACATTTAATGGACTACATGAGTAGTAGATCAGTCAAAAAATATTATCTACAGATTGATTTATAATGAAAGTATTTTTAGATGCAGCCTCAGTTGTGGGCAGCATTTTTCAAATGCAGCTACCGAGTTGGATCTCAGATGCCTATCTGTGAGTGAGTCAAGTAGATGAGCCTGTGTATGCGTGCCCGCCTCTTCGACTGTTTGTGTGTATTAGCAAACCCTCTGGATGTGGCAGTGATGCTGGTCGGAGGAGGCGTTGGCTCCTGAAAGTAGCTCTTCTCTGCCAGACCAGGCCATTTAATCAGGTTTCCCACATCCGCCAGCTGTGTCCACACAACAAACAGCCACTCTGTCCCGCTGGAGAGCTGCAACATCCAGCTGGGGGGGTGGTGGGGGTGGCGGGGGGAGGCCAGTTAGCACTGGGAGATTAGCCCAAGCTGCTGTTGCCCAGACAGAGAGAGGTTGCATTTGGGTGTGTGTTTGAGAGGCAAACAGAGATTGAGAGATTACAAGAGACACCGAGGTCGGATGCTGAGAAAGGTGCGAGGCAGAAGAGTCTAGCAGTGCGCGTCGGAGCGTTTGTGTGTGTCAGTGCACACAAGCACGTTTAAATGAGCGCTCTGCTCAAGGTGTTTTGTGTGTGTGAGCCTGTGGTTTTGCACTCTCGCTGCTCAAGTGTCCAGCTGGCAGAGGGGAGATAGCAGGAGCCTTGAAAATGGTGACGGAGCGGTAAACAGACACACAAACAGTCTATCAGTCCTAATGAGGAAAAGTGCTGTGCCTAAAAGGATGGTGTGTGTCTGTCTGTGTGTGTGTGTGTGTGTGTGTGTGCAGGTTGTGTTCACACCACCTGATTCGGGGTCATACATCACAACAGACAAACATTCACAAGAGGCCCGACACATGTAGACACACAAGAGACACGCAAGCACACAGCCGTGAGAATTGGGACACTCAGGGTCTAATAGGAGAGCAAAGTGTGATGCACACACTGCTTAGGTCACGGGCCAACTTTAAAGGTGTTAGCATATTTAGGCCAGAGCAGCTGGATCCCACTGAAATATACCGGTCCCATCAATCCCCCGCCTGTGCCTGCTGCCCTGAATACAATGGCTGGGCTGGCTGCTTTGGTGAGCGTGGTTCTCCCAGTCAGTCAAATTGAAATAAATGAACTGCCAGCCCTGACGGCAGGGTAATTGTTCATATGGAAATTGGATTGCCTTCGTCACACCAGCCTCCCATTGCAACTTGTGAAACAATTTCCCTGTAAGGATGGGACAAGAGCGTTTGCATGTCAAAAAAAAAAAAAAAGGCGAGATGGAAGACATGCAAAGAAAAGAAAGAGTTCTCCACTCTCTCCCACTTCATGTTTCATCTCTAACAATGCTTCTTGTTCTGCCTATCCTTCCCGGGTGGCGGGAAAATAAAGGACAAGGATCCGCCCCTCATTTCCAGCTCCTTGTTAGGGCTCCCAACCCAGGTTGTCATGTTGCCTTGTACACACTTTATCAGGCTTTTTCAGCATCCTATGTGCTGCGAGATACATGGTAGGGGTTTCTTTCGAGCATTAACCCCCTCATTCACCTCTCCTTCCCCCCTCTCCACCCAGGGCTGAGACCTCCGGGGACAGGCGAGTAATTTAATAGCAGTTCACTTTTATCAGCGTGTAACAGTGGAAGTGGTTTCAGCGTGAAGATACCCCCCACATCAATGTCAGAGCAGGCATCCATCAAAGCCACTTCTCCAGTCAAGAATGTACTGAATATGAATGATCTCAGCATGGGGTGAGATCTTATTATGTTTTCAGGGCAGGGTGTCTGTTTTTTTATTTTAATTTATTATATCATTTTTCTCTCTGTATCTGTCTTAATGAGTGAAGAGGAACGCTCACGCTGATTCAAAACTTGCCAGGTCAGCAGTTGCACCAACTGTTTGTGTGTTTGATCTATTCACAGCAGACACATTTCTCCCCACTCACGTTTCCCCCGCTTTTTCCCTTCCTGATCTTTCGCTTCCTCGCCCAGACACGCTCGCGCACGTTCTCCTGGCGAGAGGATTGGCCCAGAGGCAGGCGGACTGCCACGCTGGGTTTTACTGCCCCTGTGTCAAAGAAACACAGCATGGCAGTTTGAAGCGAGGAGTGTCTCTGTGAGGTCGGAGTGGGATTACCTCGTCAGCACTTCAAGCTGAGCCGGTGTGCGTATTGGTTCATGCACATGTATCACTAAGCCTGTGAGTCTGTGTGCACACCTGCCATTTTTCAATTATCTTTCGTTTTTCCCTCCGCTGCGAGCCGCTTCTCCTGTCCAGACGTGTCCTGACTTGTGGAAGGAGTGTGAAAGAGATGGTGCTATATTTGTCAACAGAAAGCGTGTGCGCATGTGTGTGCAGTTATTAGCAGGAAAACAAAGAGACACTTCATACAAGCCTGCGCATGTTGTGTCTCAACAGTTTTTCTCTTATTATCACTTTGCTGAACCGAACTGCGTCTGTGTAGCTGGAGCAGACTTCTTTTTTTCTGGACCTATACAAGCATTGTTTCTAGGTTGTTCTGGTCCTGTTTATTACCATATAACGTGTCCTCCTATGCCAGGGATCAAAAAGATATTTTTGACTATTATTTAGATTCATACTACACATGTTATTCTAGCAATAAATCATACATTCACCAAGGTTACAGTGTTTGATTATGGTTCAGTTTAGGAGTTTCTCTTATTTTGTTTTTTTGTGGACTCCATTTATATCAATAAGAAGGCTGAATAACTGAATTGACTTTCTGTTTAATTCAATACAATTGAACAGCAACACAAAACAAGCACTCCAAAATTCCCAAATCAAAATGAATGGAAGGTAACAGAACATTCTAACCTTCATGTAGGAAAGATTTCTTGGACTGTTGTATTAGACAGCATTAGTTTTAACTACGTGTAGCCTAGCTAATTAAATGTTAATTGAGCGAGAGTTAGCTATCTTCTAAGTGTTTCCACGGCAACAGTGAGTGAAACACGCAGATCAATGGCAAAAAAAAATTAGGACACATACTTGTAATTTGTGGTTCATTAACACTCATGTTGGGTGAAAGAGATGTTTTACATACACAGAAATGAGGCATCATCAGGTGTCATCAGAAGGACGGAGCTCTGCTATGTTTAGGACATCCCCACCTTAAAAACATCACCGGTCAATTGTTGGAGGGGGTTACAACAGATGATATTTTTATTGGTGACCTTTTGCAGTCTTGTGAATGAGTGCATGTGAAATCTTCTGACTTTTCAGGAAGGCAGTGGTGTCGTCTCAAGTCCCAGCTTTTCGATGAGGTGTGACTTGGGTAATGAGCAAAATGGAGGAGAAGCTTGTTGCAGAACCTAACCAAGCAGTTTAGTGGACTAAACCTAAACAAGCAGCACTTGGTAATGAAAATAATAATTAAAAATAACTGAGTAATAAAGCAACTATGTCTAAAAATAACAATCCCACATGAGACACAGAGGGTATGTTGGTTAAACAGCCACAACAGCTCAGATGTGCTACAGTTCTGCATTGACATTTCCTGTTCATGGAAGTTGTTTGTATTGTTTCACTCTTTGCATCATTTTCCGAATAAGATAGCTTAGTAGCTGCTGAGTTCTTTCAGATGGCAAATGTTTTCTTGGTCATCTATGTTTTTGAGTTTTAAAGTAAAAGTGTTAATTTACTCAAAGGACCATAATCTATCTACTAGTTTGATCGAAGTCTTTGGTCAGTTACACAGTCCACCAACCTTCAGCATGTCTGGCATGAAGATTTATTACAAAATAAGAACTAAGAAGTGGAAAACTGATTCAAATGAACAAATAATTGATAACATCTTTTCAGGTTCCTGGCTCAGTGGTTACCAATTTGCAACAGAATTATCACATCATTATCTTTTAAGCCCCCTTTGCATTGTTTTAATAAACTTTTAATGAGGAAGTAACTGTACTGTATATCACAACCATGGTTTTCAGTCACCAGTGAGGAGAGCTTCACTGCTGAAAAAGATAATGATTCAGTCAAGGATGATTCAGCACAGTCACTTCAGCTTATAGGTTCTTCTCCATATTGTTATTTTTAGTTTTGCTTTTTACTGTAGAAAGTGGAATGTGGAGGGGAATTCAATGAGACACTTAATTTGAGGTCAATGCATCGCCGGTATCAGAGCTGTTTGAATTCAACAATTGTGTCTTTCATGGGATCACATTTTTCAGATGTGCCAGCTTCATTAGCACATGATGTGTTTCATTATTATTTATTCCAGGCCATTGGAGGCTTCATTAGCTGCAGGCTGATGCGGCACGCAGCCTCTAAATTTAGCAGCATTTTATTTATTCAGAATAGCCACATGTTGGATGGTATGCCCAGTTGCCATGTTCTCTCACAGCGGCTTAGAGACATGTTGAGAAAAAAGAGGTGGGCTGGTCTGGGGAGAAATGGGCTTCATTCCACCTGTGTCACCCTCACCAGGCGTCTGTCTCTCTTCAGCTCTTTGAAGCCTCTTTAATTCCAGCGTTCAGGATTAAGCCCGTGAAAAAAGGATAAAAAGTGATAGAGCGACAGAAGGAGACATCCTAGGAGAGAACAGGCTCCTTTGAAATATGTTAAGAAATTCGTTTGCACTGACCCACAATGCGACATCTGAGGGAATTTGTGCGACACTTTTTTTTTTTTGTCTGATCGGGGGCTGGCCATAGGATTTGCATGAATAGAAAAAGGATTCTTTGAAGTCATGGTTGTAAGTGGTGCTGGAGCATTGTGCAATCTAAATGAGCGCCCCGAGACGATTGTCCTTGCATCCACAGTCTGAGAAAGTTGGCTTGTCACTGGGTGTTTTATTGGAAGTCAAAGGAATCAAGTAATTTTCTGTCACAGAAACCATTGACATAATCCACCTTTTGCAGAGTCTCTCTGTGCAGCCGTGTGTCATGCCCAAGTGGATTGATAGAAATATGGATATTACGGTTTCAAGTGGACGACAGAGTAGAAATAACAATTAGAGAGGCAGACACAACTAGTATTTAGACAGCACAGTCTGGGAAAGTGCTCAGTGGCATTAAGCAAACAGCTGTCGTTTAGTTACAGATGACATTTTATAGATGTGCAGACCTACTGCAGTTTTAATTGACATGTAGTGGAGCTGCTGATGAAGTTTAAAAAAAAAAAAACACTGGATATTCTTGCCAGGTGTTTTCACACACTAAAAAACCCCAAAACCTGCCAGCAGATTTGAAAGGCGTGTTGTGAATAAAAATAAATAAATCACCAAAATTCCCACCATTCATCAGAGCCAGAGAGTGTAAAAACAGAAACAGTCATTAGAGTTTCAACTTTTTGATGCTTCTTCCATGGAATTCTACCACAAACCTCAGATTAAAATGATCACTTAATTATATGTGTCTCATTTAAACATTGGCCAAAAGTGGTCTGTTTGAAGATTCTGCAAATTTTTAAAAATCAGTCTTCCATTAGTAAATCAGCTGTCACTAACAGTCTTGTGACAAAAATTCTGAGACTTAGTTGTAGTAAACTAGTAGTACAACATCTATAGTATAAAGAGTTACCATTTTTTTCCAGTTTTGGTAACACCTGTGGGCACTTGGAAAAATGATATACATATTTTTTAAGTCCCCCCCCCATTTTATTGCAAAATAAATGTTTAAACAAATTAAACTTTTTATAGATTTATGGCATCATTAAATTATTGGGTTCTCTCTCTTTCTAGCCATGGTTGTTTCTGTAGAGGTGCAGGACTTGATATTGCATGAAAGATGAGCTCACAGTGAGTGAAAATGTGAGAAGGAGCAAAAGTGAAACTGCCTTAGGTTAAGAAGGTTAAAGGTCGTGTGGGATGTCAGATTACCCATAGCAGCTTAATCATCAACAGGCTGTCACAAAGCAGCTTTTTGTAAGGAAGCACAGTGAGGATATTGGAGCGTAATAACATGCAGTTGTTTCCGAATGCAATAAAATGACTACAAACTAGAGCAAAGTTTGTCCTAAATACACCCTAGGTAAGGCTTTGTGAAGTTCACTTTAACAGAGGAAACTTTTTTGCTGCCAGAACGGCTCCCAGAGGCTTTCTTTTAATTCTATTATCGTTTTTAAGGCCATTTTTCCGTGTCTCCCTGTAAACATTTTGCAATTTGCCACCGCTCTTTGTCATTGCGTGTTGGCTCTGTTTTGCTTATGTTGTCAACATTTTGATGCTGGAAGAATGTTTTGCAGCTCGTGCAGTTTTTTGTGATGCTTCCTTGAAGAGTCAAATATAAGAGTTATTGTGGCGCCTCTTGAAGCTGACACAGGCTTGTAATTGCCAGTGAAAATGTCTTTGAAATTGAAGTTGTGTTATTTAAGAGGCGAAATTATTGTTCCCCTAACATCCCTTTTATTTTGTCCACTTTGTAATGTGCATGTAAACTCAAAGTTGTTTTTTTTTAGTTTATTTTGTATGTGCTTCTTAGTTAAATCATGACTGAACGCAGAGTTGCCCCTCCTTCTTAATTAAAGCTGTAAAAACTACCCTCACACATTTCTGTCCTGAATAAGCACAGACAGGGATTTTACTGCACCATTTCAATTTTAATGGAAATATTTTAGGCCATGAATTGAAAATGGCACGATACGTTTATGCAGTGAAATGGGTTAAGGGGAGGGGGGAGGGAGAAAGATTGAGGCAGGAAATGGGAAGAAAAATAAAATCATCAAATCGAGTAGTGGGCACTTAAATGCAAATGAGTGTTTCCAGTGAAATTAACAGGGTCCCCCCTGGGCAAATGTCTAATCAGTGGTCTCCCCACTTAGTTCAGTGAGCAAGGGCAGGGTAGCGTAGTAAAACACAGCTTTGGCAAGTGACTTCCTGGAAGTTTGATCAGTGGGTTTCAGTTTGACAAATGTGCCTGTGGACTTGAATGACAAGGTGGAAAGAGTGAGGCTACTACTGAGAGTGTGCAAGCTCGAAAACCACACGCAAGCATAGACGCACATTTGCTGTGTGGGCAATAGCTGCTTGAAAGCCACCTGCCGTTCCATATTTACCACAGCCTGGGCAAACAGCAGTGAGCGAGGACTCCACAGGCACCTGCTGTTAGCCGGTATGATGCTGTCTGTATTTTACAAGGATATTGTGTGATCATGTTTCCTGAGACAAAACAGTGTACTTCCTGAACACATTGTGCTTCGAGGTGTTACAGAGAGAGAGAGAGATGGGGGAAAAAAAAAAGCAAAGTGCAAATTAAGTTGGACCAGATCCAACAGGCTTTTATTGTGTTATGGTTTGAGATCTAGCTCTTGGCCTTAATCTTTCTTTACCCCCACACAGAGCAGTTTTATTTTTTCACCAGTGATCATTTCTGATATTAAGTCAATTAAATCCAAAATAACACACCCCTTATATAACTGGAGCAGGGTGTTGAGTCATACACAAACACCTACGCCACATACTGTTAGTTTCAGGCAAATTTTAAATGGCTTTACCCCCTATAACCGAAATCTGTAAATCCATATCATGATATACTTTGTTTCGTACCCATTAAAGGGTCAGTTCACCCAATTTGCTGTGGCTGATTCTCTTGATACTCTTGTTTGTCATGCAAATCGCTTGGGTTTCGTTTGGCCTGCCTCTCATTTCTCTGCCTTCTCACTCGAGATGGAGGAGAATGAAGTGGAAAAAAAAACAAAAAACGCAGTCAGATTTCCATACCAGCCATCCACACATCTTACTGTGAACCAAAACTTCTTTTTAACTCTTAAAGCAGTGGTTCATTTTGCAGATGAGAAGACTGATACTGCTTTCATATCTGTCTATTAAATCTGTAGCCTAGAGACAGCGTAATTTAGCAGAAGGGCTGGAAACAAGACTCTTTGTAGCTTGTTTTTTTTTTTTTTTCATTTGTCACTCAGCTGCTGGAACTGTGGCTTTTTTCATGTGTACATAAATGCAACGCTATCAATGTCTCCATGTAGAAATTATGCAAAAACGTGCTATTAAATGATGTAGTGACTCACCAACTAAGATCTTCGATTGCATGTGAGAGTATGTGTGTTTAAGCGTAGGGGTTATGTTAACTACACACATATTGTTTGTTGAAGTCGTCTTTTAATAGCTAATGTGCATTTATATGTGCTTTTAACTTCATTAATAATTAAACACCTCCTCCTTTTGTGTTCCCTACAGAGATGGCAAGCTGGGTCTCCCTCCTCCTCTTCCTCTTCTGCCAGTCAATCTCACAAGCCCAGGAGGAGAGCAGCAACAACCCCGTCCTGGAGTTCACCTCCGAGACCCCCATTAACAATGTGGTCCAGGACCCCCAGACCGGTCGCATCTACCTGGGAGCGGTCAACACCATCTTCCAGCTGGGGCCGTCACTCCGCCAGGAGGCTCGCGCTGAGACGGGCCCCAAAGAAGACTCCCGGACCTGTACGCCTCCAGCTTCAGCCTGCCAGGACACGAAGCTCATGCCCAACCTCAACAAGCTCCTGCTGGTCCACCCGTCCAACGGCTCACTCATAGTCTGCGGCAGTCGGTACCGAGGCATCTGCTCCCTCCTCAACCTGTCCAACGTGGAGCAGCAGCTGTATTACAGTGACAGTAAAGGAGAAAAGACTTATGTGGCGAGCATAGAGGACAACGTGAACGTGGTGGGCGTCATGTCTACCTACAAGAAAGATTCGCAAAACTTTAATGTGTTTGTTGTTGGGAAGGGCTACGGAAGCCTGGACAGTACAAAGCTCATTAGCACACGAATCCTTCAGGACTTGCGGGAATGGGTGGTGTTTGAGAGCATCATCGAGGCATCCACGGTACAGACGACGCCATTTGTTCCCAAGTACTTGCACGACTTCCGGCATGCCTTCAAAGAGGACGGATTTGTTTATTTCCTCTTTTCTCGGACTCTTGATGGTACAGATAACAAAAACCTGACCTTTGTGTCTCGTCTCTGCGAGGATGACCACCATTACTATTCCCACACCGAGCTCCAGCTAAACTGTGGTATGAATAACCGATTCAACAAAGTCCAAGCTGCATATGTGGCTTCTCCAGGAAAAGAGCTGGCGCGGCTCATGACTGAATCAGGTATATATGGGAAGGTAGTGCCATGGAGTAAAGTCCTGTTCATGGTGGCGAGACCAGACGACGATGACGACAACAACTCCGCTCTCTGCGTGTACCCGCTCAACTCCATCAACGAGCGGCTGGTGGATATCATCAGCGCATGCTACAGTGACTCCGGGAAGATTTCTGGGTTTCCTGCTGTGGACATACCCTACTCCTCTAAAACTGCCGAATTTTGCACGTCAACAATCGCGGTAAGCTCTTCTTTTGTGTCAGCTGATTGAAATTTAAAAGAGTCTGTTTGAAATAAATGGGGAAAAAGTGACATGTTTGGAAGAATTCCCCGTGGCGTGATCAATAATACACCGATGTGTCACGGTTTGCTTTAATGTCTCAGTGTTTACTTTGTCTTGCAGATCCTTTGTGTTGTTCTGTCTAAATCACTCATTCTGTCTCACACATTTTTCTGTCTTTCTTGTCTTTTCCCCCAGTTCCCTCAACTCATCCATGATAAAATCATACAGAAAATGTAGGCAAATAGCAGCCTGTGGCTCAAATCAGGCCCTCCGGTTAAAATGTTTAGCTTTATGGCTAAATAAGCTGTTAAGTCCAGGACTCGCATACATTAACATCTAGTACTGACCCAGTGTGAATAGCCAGCACACACTGCTGAAATAAATACATTTAGGTGAATGTGATAATGACTTAATCCAGCTTGTTTTAATATATGAAGCTGTCCTTGAATTCAGACTGTTTTAATTTAGTTTTTTTTTTTTTTAAGGCTACTTTGCCAGAACAGAAATCCGTGTCACTGTAACAGAAACTGACAGTTTTACTTTTTTTTCCTGAGGACTTCGTTTAAGGTTCATTCATCCATAAATTAAGCGAGCCGCTGTTCTTCATCTCTGGATCAATTCAATTTCTCACAATTCAATGCTGAACATATATTTGCATATATGAGTCACTTTTTTTGCTAAATTACTTAACAGAAGCTTCTGTGTCTTTCTTATCACAAACTTGCTAAATGGAAAAATGGCATCTTCCATTATGAAGTCCTAAAATGAACAGTTTTCTAAATGCTTTTTATTTGTACACTACACAAAAGAAATTACCAATCAGAACATATTGAAGTCATTTATTCCTTAATTTGCAGTACATCTGTAAAACAACTCCAGTGAAGAATGGTGAATGTTAAAAGCAAACTGCTAACACTTGACATGTGGCCTATTTTTATGAGTGCACATACAGAAATGCTAAGAGGTTTAGTTCACACATATTTCTCCTTAAATTGCTTTGGATTAATGGCCAAACAGTGTGTCATCCTCCTTGTGTGCTATCTTTTCCCTTTACAGAAGGATTTGTTGGAAAACTACAAATGTGGTGCGGACTTTCTGCCTTCCCCTCTGGCAAGCAAGCCCAGATTTGCATTAAAGGTGAATCCAGCTTTGACCAAGTCGGGCCTACTGACCTCTGTGGCAGTCGCTGTGGAGAACGATCACACCATCGCCTTCCTGGGCAACAACCAGGGGGAGGTCTTCAAGGTGGAGTTGTCTCTTGATCTGTTTCCTTTTTTAATTTTTTAAAATCTTTTACCTGAGTGAAAGGAGCATCATGTAAATTAAAAACCTATCTGACAGTGTTACATTGCTGTTTTTTCGTCCAGGTGCATCTCACCACTGACCCATACGTGTACAGCAAGGTTCCTGGTGACACCAGAGGAGAGAAGGTCAACAAAAACCTTTTCTTTGACCTCGGTCACAGCCACCTCTACATTACCACTGAGAAAAAGGTGTGTGTGTGTGTGTCAGCGCTCTTACCTAACACGTATCTTGTACAATATGTGTCTACACAGGAGGGTTCAGGCAGAGTACTTTGTGTAGGTCACCTGTGTTATGGCAATGCTCAGAGCTAGATGTGTTGAATCACAAACACAGCAGTCACGCAAAACAGAAAAAATACACTTAAAGCCTGAATAATGATGTACGTAATAAGCTGCATTATGGTGTGTATATGTGTGTGCAATAGATGACACGGTTAAACAATGATATAAATACACAGTTTGATACATGTTTTTCATCATAAATCTACTGTATGGCGCAATGTAAAACTGATGTACATTGAAAAGTATATTAGTATTATTAGCAAAACATTTATCCTCTTTTAAGAATGTTGTATATTATTAATAAATATATATATATATATATACTACTGTTTAAAAGTTTGGGGCTGCTTGGAAATGTCCTTATTTTTGAAAGAAAAGCAGTTTTTTTTTCAATGAAATCAGAAATACAATCTAGACATTGTTAATGTGATAAATGACTATTGTAGCTGGAAGCAGCTGGTTTTTAATGGAATATCTCCATAGAGGTACAGAGGAACATTTCCAGCAACCATCACTCCTGTGTTCTAATGCTACATTGCATTAGCTAATCATGTCGAAAGGCTAATTGGTGATTAGAAAACCCTTGTGCTGTTATGTTAGCACATGAATAAAAGTGTGAGTTTCCATGGAAAACTTCAAATTGCCTGGGTGAACCCAAACTTTTGAACTGTAGTGTATGTATTATTTATATTACGTTACTGAACTAATATTGTAGAAGCATTATTGTGAAGTAGCAGATTATTGTTGTCTGTGGTTGATGTGGAAATAAGCTTAGAGACTTAATATACCACTGTACGGTGTAATCTACAGCATTGTATCATATTTTCTAAGATTATTGCACCATGTGTAGCCTGATAATCCGACTAAACTACAATATCATTTCACTACATTCAATCTGTTTGAATAGCTGATTAAAAAGTCTAACAGTGGAAAGATATGGGGTTAACGAGTGGCTTATACTCACTCAAAACAAGTTTGAATGACGTTTTGGAAATAGAAAGTGTTTATAGCTCTGCCAAGCATCCTTAATCGAAGGCAGATTGGAAGCCAACTGTCTTACAGGGGCGAGATGTGAAACCGTTTAAGTACGGAGATAACATTTTTAGACGATGTCTCCTGGAAGGCATTGATGGTGTTGCACATTGTACACAAGAAAAGTGTCAGAAATGGTTGTATCGAGAATGAATAAAGGGATCTGGATAGAACCCCGGCTACTTTCTCACATCCACACAGCAGGCCAATCACAGCATGGATTGGTTGTGAATTTCAGGCCGTCTGTGTTGGAAAGTTACAAAAAATGTTCAAAAAGCAGATAGAGTCCCCCCTAATCAGAAGGGAGGAGGGTTTCCAAAGATATTAAACTATCTGATAAAAAGCCTACTGGTCCTCTTAAAAGGTTTTTAGATGCTATTAAACAGCTCAGGAGTATTTTGTTGGAAGCATACTGATGCCGCAAAGCAATATGTAACAGATTGACTCAACTACATGTAAAATACAATTGTACACAGTTTTTTTTCCACCTGTGGCCACAGTAAACATTTAGTATTTGGACTGAATAATTCGGTTTTGTAACCAAACACGGCGAGCAGACACAAGAGCGTGTGCTGCGACGGTGCTTGTTTCACTCCCACTCCGCACACCTGCAACAAACCACAAAGCATTTCTAGCAGTATTTTAAATGCTTCCTATTTTGTGCGATGTCTCCCCTAAGGTGCACTCTTTGATCATATTTCATGTCGTAATACTGCAGATCACCAAGGTGCCGGTGCAGACGTGCCTCCAAAAGAAAGACTGCCAATCATGCGTGGAACTGAGGGACCCTTACTGTGGCTGGTGTGTCCTGGAGGGAAGGTGAGGATCTCTCTCACACACACACACACACACACACACACACACACACACACACACACACACACACACACACACACACACACACACACACACACACACACACACACACACACGGCCTGTCAGGCACAAACTTGCAAATGCATGCACGAAGCAACAGACTAACACAAACACCCACACATACAATTCCATCTGTAAAACACAGTGGGGTATTTGTTCAGTGTTTTATTGCAGACATTTTTAGTATCCCTCTGTGTTTATATTCCATCTCCTGTTGTCCATGCAGCCGTAAGGAATTAAAGCTGTTTGTCAGCCTCATGCAGCGAAGACAGACTGTGCAATTTGCTCTCATCATCCTATATGTATCAAGGTCTGGAGGGTAGAAAGGTGTGCATGTATCATGAGCTTTACAAGGATGTGATCAGGAACAAGAAGAAAAGCCCTCTGAAAGCAGATGATCCGCTTTTCTTAGTGCGCTGTACTTCTTTGCAAATCTATCGTATTTTGGATGCTGTTTTGTTCTTGAATTTCATGAGTATCAAATTACGCTGCATATTGTTTTCATAATTTACTAAGTTCTTGATTCATCATTTAATACATAGAATATAACATTGTGGAAAAATGTGTATCACAATTTCAGAAAGGCTAAGATTAATTCTTTAATATATAATAAAAATTTTTAAAAAAATAAAATCGTGACAGTTGAAAAGGTGAAAGTATAGAGTAGTTGGCATTTTTGCTTAAAGGTTACAGAAAAGATGTCAGATGAACTGATTTTAAATATAGTAGCAACACTAGCAAGCAGTGAGGACCTTTAATGGCTTTTATATCTATACAAAATGGGTTTTTGAGAATTGGCACAGACCCTGCTTGAAGTCACTTGGGCATTGGGTTGTTATTCACAAAATCACATTGAAAATCTGTCAGAGTCCATAGGCTTTGTTTTTTCGGGGCTTTGTGAAAGCGTTTACGGGATGTTGAGCTGAAACTGATGGGAATTGTTCATCCTTCCTCTGAAGGTGTACCAGGAGGTCTGAGTGCCGACGGGCAGAGGAGAAGAATGGCTGGTTGTGGAGCCCGAAGCAGCAGTGTGTCAAGATTGTATCCTTCTATCCCCCGAACCTTTCCTGTAAAAAGACTGACAAGGTACAGCACTGCTTCACTTCTCACTCATTCCCTCAGACTCTGTTCTTTTGTTCTCTCTTTGTCTCTCTTGCTGTGCAGTACACTACTCTGCTTACATGCGCGTCACACAAACATGCGTAGCCTGAGTAATAACCTGTTTACGTTGTGAATCAGAGACCCTGGGCTCTAGGTCTTCCTGCTCCGTATCGATCCGTCCAGAAGACTCCAAACTGTCTTATTATAACCAACCTGGTTGATTGTGCTCACAGTCTGGAGATGGAGAGGCTCACTTATGTGCTTTCCCTCTCAAGTAGTTTTCTTCATTCCCCTGCTTTCTCACTACTTCTCTGTCCCTCCTTTTCTGAGTCACACTCGAATTTCTACACCAGCACATCTCCTCCTTTCTCATTTTCAATCAATCTCCAACCTCCCAACAGTTTCTGTATTGTAGCTCCAGTTATACTGAGGTTCTGAATCATGCCCGGAGCATTGCATTAACATAATAAGAACAATTTTTCATAATCAACATTGTTTTCATGCTGCTTCAAATTTTTTGTATGCTTTCTGTCTGTCCAGGTAAACATCAACATCCCTTCCCTTCCTTTAATTGGATCCTCTGACCGTCTGCACTGCAGCATAGCGTCTTACCAAAGTGAAGGTGCCATGTTGGACTCTGGTCAGGTCTCCTGTGATCTGCCCCAGCCTTCCCTTATACCACTAACACCTGAGGACCAAGGTACGGCCTTTTTAATTAACCTGCAAAGTTTTTATCCTCTTTCAAGGCAAATGTCTGTCATTTTCCATTACAGCTAATGCTGTGTTACTGACTTGACAAAGTGGGTGGTGGCCTGAGAAGCCATAGGTGAACTGTTTGCCAATTGGTTTTGATCATTTGACTTATTGCGGATTTAATAGAGAATTTTCACCCCAAAATTACAATATCAAGCTGCTGATTTGTGTTACAGTAGCACTGTAACACAAGGCGAACCTTGCATTTTAGCCAATTATTTGTGACCAGTTCTTGTTGAGGCTTTTATGTGACAACCTGCGTCAAAATCTAGTTTTATTATCTTAGTTTAGTGTTTTATAGCAGTGGTGGGCCACCTCTCCTTAAATCATAAAAATGAATTCATGTAGTAAAACATGAAGGTTTTTGTGAGTAGAGCAGAGGTGCTTTTTCACCCCTGGAAATGCGATATATGTGTTGTTTAGGCAGTCACATATTTGCCAAATTGATGGTGTGAAAATTTGTGTCAGTATCAAAGTGGTTTTACTGTCTCAGCTGAACAACTTCCTGAGAGTACTGGTTGCTCCATGTTTATTGTACACCTGAGCTATTTGGCAAAATATGTTGTCCTTTCTTTGTCGTTTTGTCTTCAAATGCACCAGTGACATCTTGTCAAGTGCTGATCAGCCACAATATTGAAAACACTGACAGGTGAAATAACACTGAACATCTTGTTACAGTGTCACCTGTCAAGACGAGGGATGTATTAGACAGCAAGTCAGCAGTAAGTTTTTGAAGTTGATGTGTAGGAAGTAGAAAAAAAGGAAAATGTAAAGATGCGTCAACTTTGACAAGGGCCGAACATTGATGGTCAGACACCTGGGTCAGAGCATCTCCAAGACTTCAGGTCATGTAGGGTGTTTTAGTTTGCATTGGTTAGTAGCTACCAAAACGCGGTCTGAGAAAGGACAACCACTGAACCAACGACACTGGTTACTGGTGCCCAAGGGTCTTTGCACATGGGCAGGAAATGCTAGATTGCATGGTCTCATCCCACAGAAGTGTTACTGTGACAGAAACTGCTGAAAACCTTCATCCTGGCTATGATGGAAAGGTGTCAGAACACACAGTGCATCACAACTTACTTTGTGTGAGTTTGCGTAGCAGCAGCCCAATTAGAGCACCCATGCTGACCCCTGTCCACCACTGAAAGCACCTTTAATAGGCACGTGAGCATCACAACTGGACCATGTAGCCATGCAAGACGGTGGCCTGCTCTGAACAAATCATGCTTTCTTTGACATCATGCGGACAGCCTGGACACATGTGCCTTATTTACTTTGGGAAGAGGTAGCAGCAGGATGCCCTATGGGAAAAAGACCACCTGGCAGAGGCAGTGTGATGCTTTGGGCAATGTTCTGCTGGGAAACCTGGGGTCCTGCAATCACGTGGCTGTTAATTTGACACGTACTGCCAATCCAAACATTGTTGCAGACCAGGCACACCCCATATAGCAACAGTATTTCCAGTATTTAACTACAAACATTGATTAGGAATGGTTCGATGAACATGACAAAATGTTTCATGGTGATGACTTGGCCTCCAGATTCCCCATATCTCAATCTAATCAACCGTCCACGGGATGCATTGGATAAAGAAGTCAGAATCATGGAGGAGCTGTTTACCGAGCGTAACCTGAGCATAACTTCCCCAATGTTCATGCTAAACCTCGACAGGTTAGAGGTGGTTTCAGCATGAGGGGGTCCAACAGAATCTTAGGCAGGTGGTTTTAATGTTGTGGCTGATTGGTGTATATTAAAAATCTTAAATATTAAACATATAAAAACACCAAACATATGTATTCCCCCCAAACAGCAGGTGCAACTTATTTTAACCCTTATTTTGTTGTTCCCTTAGATTTTGTGGCCGTGGCTGTCAGGATTTTTGTCAACGAGACCGTGGAGCTGGCCACGCGGGAGTTCAAGTTCTACAACTGCGCCGCCACAGTCAGGAAATCTGAAAACACACCGTAAGTTAAGCTCTTAATCTATCAGTTCTGCTCTGTCACTCACCTAAAATACACAGTGACAGTGAACACAGCATCAACTGACAACCTTGATGTGAATGTATCACCATGCATGAACAGATGAGAGATCAAGGCTCTGTTTGTAAATTGTGATGCATGGTACTTTGGAATGCACTTCTTGCATTTTCTCTCTTCCTTTTATTACCAAGCCGAGGAAATTGCTTCAGTTTCCTTTTCATTAATCAAAAAATGAAAGTCGATCTCGCCAGTTTTTCCCCTCATTTTTTCCCCTTCATTTCTTTCACACAGAGGAATGTGTGATGAACGAGCTTTGCTTATGTGAAGTTGCAGAGATCCATTTCATTGTCAGCAACATGGATTTTTGCACCGGACGCTCTCTGATGAGTTTGCATGTTTTAGATTTTGTTTGCGTGCGAGCGTGTGTGTGTGCGTTTGTGCTCCAACCTAATTATGTATGTGAAAGCATTTTCTTTTCTTTGCTGTTTACGTGTTCATATTCCTGTGTTTCCAGGTGCATGTCATGTGTTGCCAGTCAGTGGGGATGCCAGTGGAATACACGCGATCACACCTGCAGCGATACAGACGACAGCGTGGTGGGTCCCAACATCATCAAACAGCGTCAGGTTAGTCATCTCAAGGGACGGGTCATGGACTCTGATCACCGTGGTGTGTGTTTGATAAATGCTGCCGTAAGTACAGCAGAAGTTTCAAAAGACTTATCTAATCACCACATGTGATGCAGCGCTTGAGCGATCCAAATTCCCCTCGAAAATTAATAAAAACACAAATCCCACTATCAGCTGCTACCATCTTGCATGACAAATGTTGTAGGATGGAGGATATCAATTTACAAGTCAGCAGATGTTTCAGTGATACACTTATCTGTCGCCACAGATGAGGGTGTCCGTTAAGTGGTTGGCGTATTTAAAATGTAAATGATTAAAAGTGGGGCTCTGTGGTTATTTTCGATTCCTTTTCAGGGAGCAAAGTGTCCTCAGTTTGAGAATCCAGATCCTGTGCTGATCCCTGTGGGCTACAAGACTCGAATCAGCTTCGAAGGGATCAATTTGGACCTCTACCAGGTAAAGTGGCACAGACACAGAATTTAAAGCATTTCTAGAAACGTGTGTCATATTGGGACCACAGTGAAAGACACTGATCACAGTTCATAAATTTAATCCTCCCATCTCAAAGAAATAAAATGCCTCCCTGTTGACAAATAGAGACACAGATACCAAAAATGTATTTATTACATTAAAAAATACATAAAAAATGTGAATGTCTTGGTGATGGCACCATTGTTAGCATAACTTACAGATGCTGAGATGTAAATATACACTCAGGAGTAGCAGGTAAGTGGCGATGGTGTTTAGTATGAAGTATTCAGCTACCTGGGTGTTGCCACTTCATCTAAAATGACAACAGAATGAATACACAGTGCACCCCTGTATGTGAGTTTTTAACTCTGTATATGCATATTTGAAAAGCAAAAACAGAAAGCAACAGGAGGATGTTCTGCCTTCCATTAGTCACAAAATGTAGCCCTTTTCAGATGTGTGATACGTTACATTGCTGCTGTTAAAATGACGGCATTGTGTCATTCATACATAGGTCACTTTTATGTTCTTGTTCCTCACAGCATCATTCAGACATACAGCGCTGACAGAGTGAGCCACAGTGTGCATGCAATATGTGTCATACAAGTGTGAATGAACAGCATACCGGTGTGTTGTATGATATATAATAACACACCAAGCAACAATTGACTAAATCCAAACTAATATCAAGCTGATCTAACGGTCCAAATAACTACACATTTTGCTTATGATTTTCTGAACGCTGAAAATTCAGAGTTTGTGTGATGATAATCTAACCGCTACTTTACAAACTGTCAAATAAAAATACGTTGACAGCGAGGACGGCCACTATGTAACAAATGATTTAACTAGAGCTTATTAACTGTGACTGTGTGTGAAATCTGATCTGCTGTTAGATCCTAATCAATTCCATTTTCATCTCAGGGATAATTTATAACTGTGAGTAATTAATGAAGTTACCACTGTTCCACTTGTATAAATGCACTCACTTTGGAGACGCTTATTTGGATGCTGCTGCTGTATTTAATAAACTTAGTGGAAAACATTCCTACAGTTGGAAGCATAAAACCACACTTCAGCTCCTGTTTGCGTTTTTTCTCAAAACCTGAATTACATTTATTATTGGCGAGTCTCATTAATATGATACAGTCTCTGTGTTCATTGCAGTAAAGTTTTGTTTTTATGGATTTTTCAGTTTGTGATGGATGTGAACTTGTAGGGCAAAGAGAACGAGAGCGTTGCTTTATGATTTTGGCACGGAAACTGTCTTTTGTGCTCTCTGTGACGTTTTTGAACCTTAAAGTCTTTTACTCTTAAAAACAAAAAAAGCAATATTCTTGCTGAAATGTGGGAGAAAAAAAAAACTTTCTCAAATTGTTTCATACAGCTCCAAGTACCGTGACTATCTGGTAATGCAACTGTACAATTCAGACTTGTTCTGTGTTGAAAGTGATATGGAAATATTACTGGATCCAACCTAGTAGGATTGCTGCCATAATGGGTTCTCATTCAGACATGAAGCCGAGACATTCAGTTGCCGTCACATTAATGGAAGGAAGTGCATGTCTGAAAGCAGTTTCACTAACAATAAGTTGTTGTACAGAATGGTTATAGGTAACTCCTCATTGAAACCTTCTCTGTGTGGTGTTCTCCGTCTATTTCTATTACATTTTAAGTTGTGTTGTTTCAGTCACCACTTCAACAGAATGACTTCATATCATTTCTTTTTTTTTTTTTGTTCTAAAACAAGCAACGTTGCCGGTCTGCTTGTTTTATCGGTATTTTTAAGCTTGCGTGGATATGAGAAGATTAACTACCTAGAATAATGCGCAGCTAAAACACTGCCTGATGTTAGAGGTTCTAGCCTACGCAGTGACCTGTGACTTTACCAGAATGTAAACTTCTCTGGTTCTGAGCAAGAGTCAGCATGTACAGCTCTTGCTCTGTACTAAGAACCAAGAGAAGCATCACTAAAACGATATTTCAAAATTAGCATCTGGGTAAATAAATACACCGCACGACTTATATTTATTTGTCCTTTTTTTTTTTGCAGGGTCATGTTTTCACCATCGGCACTGAGCTGATGAGGAATGTGGAGGAAGAGGTCAATTTTGAGGATGGACCGTTCTACACTTTCAGCGGATTCAATGTGAGTGTGGCTGTTTTCTTGTTGCTTGACACTCATCTTGATGCAACACTTTTGTTCCTTTACTGAGCCTCTGGCCAATCTGCACTGCACTCGAGACGGATCCTTGAACTCTGGCTCATTGGTGGATCATAGGTGCAATTTAGAAGGACACTGAGTAAAATATATGGCAGGGTACCACTTGAATTCTATTTCTCTATAGCAAAGTAGCCCCTGTGCTGACTTTCTATCTTTAAACAGCTGTCTTTATGTTCCAGATTTCTAAATGAAATCAACCTTTAGCCGCTTTCCACAGTCCCTTTGATATTCTCTAGCTCCCTCTAATGGACAGACGCCCATCAGTGGAGTTATTTTAGCTCCATCTCTACATTGTGAGCTCTGTGATTGGGAAGCTCAAACAGTGCCTAGCCCCCAGCTATGTTCTTTTTCCAACATTGATTTCTTCAGCTGAAAATCTGCCAGGCTGGGTATAATTTTTTCTCTTTCTTTTTTTTCCCTTGGCATGGGGGAGCAGCAGCCCACACTGTTTGCAGAGAAGAGCTTAAGTGCCATTAATCACTGGATTCTGTATTAATAATTCATTTTCTTCCAATTTCTTAGTTTTCCTACGATAAGTCACCAGAGACCAATGTTCTTTTCTACGTGAAGGACAAGGAGTCTGGCAAGAAGATGGACAGCACACTGAACGGTGTGTTCTCACATTTTAATGTGGAGATCTTACTTATAATGCCCTGTGTGTTCACCGCAGGTCCCACTGTGGGGCCTCTATTAGATTTGAGGAAGCTACCTTTAATCTCCAATTGAAAAATTATCAGAAAATTAATTGGTAATGACTGTATAATCTAACATGTTTTGACAGGATATGGAGGATTCAGAGGAATTAACAAGAAATGATTGCGAGACCTGTCCTGCATTCTACATTACTATGTCAAATGTGAATTTTAATATCGGATACATTTTACATTAGGAGAGATTTTAATGAGGGCACAAAAATCAAATTTTAAATGTGAATGTACTACCAGTTTACACTATTCAAAGACAAGAAAATGTGATGTTTGCTTCTCCCCTCACTGCCTCCTATCCAGTCACCCTGTACAACTGCTCCATGGGCAGGGAGGACTGTAGTCTTTGTAAAAACGCCGACCCAAAGTACAGGTGTGTGTGGTGCAGCAGGCAGAAGGCTTGTGTGTACGAGAAGCTCTGCAATCAACAAGGCTCGGAGGATCCTCACAGCACCGAGTGCCCCAACCCCGAGATCACCGACGTGAGTATTTACAAAGCTGCCGTCAATTCCTGTTTACCTTTGAAATGGAAACAGTACCTGCTTTAAAGACGTACGATTAGCAGAGAGCAGACATTGACACTGGTGATTGGATTATTGATCAGAGCAGTTTATTGGCCATGCATTTTCTGTCTCCTTGATTTTTTTTTTTGTTGTTGTTGTTGACAGAAGAGTTGGGAGTGTGTTTCTCCTTGAGAGGGTGTTGCACTGTTCTTCAGCACATCTAGATTGGATCAATTCTTTCTTTGCTCACTTAATTGTTGATGCCCGTTTGTCATTGACAGAAATCCATCAATAGTTGTGTTTCTGTCATCCAGGCAAAGGTTATCACCAAACATGCTGCCACCTGAATAATACATTGTCAGATAGAGATATCACAGATAAATCACCATAAGCATGCGTTGATTTTTTTATGGCAGAATTTATGATTGAAGATTTATATACACCAGCTGCCTGAGAGATGACAGTGGTCTGTGTGTTGACTAAAATGTCTCAACAGCTATGCAATTGATTGCCACATACATTTCTACAGATATTCATGGTCTCCAGAGGATTAATGATCCTGTGACTTTTCTTCAAACACTTTTAGGAAGTTGCTACTTTTGTTTTTTACAACATGCCTTGTATTGATACAAAATTATGTCTAGACATTCATGTCCTCTTCAGGATGAATTAGAATAACTTGGCTGGACCTTAAGTTTTCATTCATGATTATCATCAGATCAAACTTTCAATGCAACCTGCAAAACTGCTTACATTCCCACCAGCCTGAACTGTTCCTCATGTTTAAAGCTGATTGGCAAACGTTCACAGGCTACAATGCTGCCCTTAGATAATGCACATGATACTATGCAGATCATACCTGCCGAACTTCAGTACATTAGCGGAGTAATGTTAGCATTTAGCTCAAAGCACCGTTAAAAGCTGCCTGCATGACTATACATTGTTCTTGCTGGTTTGATTTTAAAATTACTCCTTCAAAGTTAATTATGTTCTGTTGCATGTGTTTATATGTTTGTTATGCAACACTTCATGCAGTTATATAATGTAACTCAGTAAAATACTGTTCTCACAATAATGTTTCTTGTTTACATGGAGCACCAGCCTTTACACTGTAGCAAGATTTCTTATTATTGACAAGTATTTACTGTGTCTGACTCACATGCAGTACCGGTCAGGATGTAGTACAATGCAAACATAAATGCAGGCGTGATTCATACAGTATTGATGTAATTCTCCACCATGGCCTTGAATATTAAACACTTTAAGTCTGCTGAATAGTTAAACAGACTATGTAAATCTCTTGTATGTTCTTATTGCACAACTAATCCGTTTTAAATCCATTTTAAATCCCTTCTTCCTATAAACACCCACTCCACCCCCCCGACACACTATATCTCCCCATCCAGATCATCCCTCGGTTTGGCCCCCTGCGGGGAGGCATCGCCATCACCATCCGTGGCTCCAACCTCGGCATCCATAAAGAAGACATTAAAAGAATCACAGTGGTCGGGGAGACTTGCATCCATCAGGAGGAAAAGTACTCCGTCTCCACGAGGTAACATTTACAGACATGCAAATGTGCAGTATGAGCAGGAGCATGAACACTGTCCACATGTCAAAATGTGTGGGCGTGTTTTATCCAAAGTCTTTTTTGTAGACTTTTGAGATTCTTGTCTCAGCTAGAAGTGCTCTCCCTTTGCTCAAGGTAACCTGGCTGTATATTTTAATTAGCTCATTATACAACTATATTGATCTGAGAGTCTCCAGACGCAGTTTGATTTAGAGACAGAATCACTCTTTTAAACAGGGGATGCCAGTGGTAGAAGAATTATTCAGATAGTTTTTGGAGCAAACAACCATGTAAAAGAAGATTGCATTACCAGTAAAAGTCCTCCATTCAAATTCCTTCTCATATTATCTTCTGTAGCCAGTCAAGATGGGGCTATTGTAAAATGGTTTATGTACAGTTGAAAAGTTTGGAGGGGTAATCAGTCTTTAGTGAAGCTTTTACAGCTCATCTGAAATGTGGTATGGGGCCTCAACTGGCTTTTCTTGGTAGTTTAATCTTTAACAATGTATTGTGTTTCGTAGGCTTATCATTTGTTAGTAAGTAAAATCCTAATCTGAAAAGTAACTGAAGCTGTCAGATAAATGCAGTGGATTAAAAGCTATTATACTCCCCTGTGAAATACAGTAGAGTATGCAGTAACATAGAAAGAAAATGGAAACACTCAAGAGAAGTACCTGAAAATTGTACTCTCCTAATTGCTTTTCAACACTGTCATACTCTACCTAATGTCTCTTATACATGGCCGAGGATAGATAGGGCTTTATGCCGTCAGCGCAGCTTGAATTCTTTAAGATATTTATTCATTAAAGCGCTTTAAGTATCCCACACTGGTTTGAAAGTGTCTCGCACACTTCCCACAGATTTTCCGGTGGTCTGTTCGTGCTGCAGACACGCTGTTCCACCTCATCCCAAAGGGGCTTTTAATGGGCTTAGGACTGCAAAGAATAGAACAGAATAAACTTCAAGTCTTGCGAATGCACTTCAGTCACAGCTGTGTTTGAAAAGCGCTCACTTCATACAAATGGTCTATAAAAGAGAAAACAGCCACATCGTTGCCCTACAGCCGCTGTCCAGGACTGATGACACCTGGCAGCGTGGAGCCACATTTATGACAAATTCTTGCCCCACCATCTGCATGATGAGGCATAAAGCAGGATTTATGAGACCAGATGGGGATGTTTCACTCTTAAATCATCCACTTTTGGTGCTACCATGCCTCCTGGTCTCTTCTTGTTGTTAGTTGTCCTGCAAGCTCGTACTGCATCTAGTACCTTTAAGTTCTGACAGGATTCGCTTTGTGACATCTCATTTTATCCCAGTTAAGCTGCTAATTGTTGTATTGCGCGTTTGACGCTGGCTGTGAATAAAGCTGGTTATGTTATGCTGACCTCTTTCATCAGCATTTTTCCCTGAGGACAACTGCAGATTTGGACGTGTTTGGTTTATCACATGATTCCCATTAAACACCAGACACTGAAATGTGGAGAAAAATCCCCTGAGGGACGGAAGCGGCCAATCTGGCTTTAAAAATTGTGATAGATTCATTGCTGCTTAATCAACAACATTACTCAAACGTTGGCTTAACCCGTGTAGCATATCTGCCCAGAATAAAACATGAACAGAAGTATTTTCAGTTCAGTTATTTCACTGTACTAATTTGCTGTGAAGTTTTTGACATTCTCTTTCAATTTCCACAACTGCATTCACAAACTTTGTGAAGTTGAATATCTGGAATACACCTCTTGCACAGAGTTAGGATGACTGATATCTTAAAGGTTAGTGAAGCAGGCTTGTGATTGGACGACTGCCGGTTTAATCTCTGGATCAATCGATGTTCGGAAAATGAAAAAGCAGGGTGTTGCCTCTCCCATTACCAATACTGAGGTGCTGTTCGTCAACATTCTTCACCTCAACTTCTCTAGCACAGCTGCTAAATGCTAAGCAGGTCAGAGTGGTGTTGTATTGGGCAGCCTGCAGCGATGAATTTATGTAACTATGTGAGTCGTCACAGCTTGAGGTAAAAGAGAGCTGAGCTTTCAGCAGAACATCCCTGAATAAATAAAAGCATTAAAAATAGCCTTGATGATGGCTACAAACTTAATCAGCAACTTAACTGTTGAACTCATTCCCCATGTAAAAGTGTCAGATATTTTCTGGATCCAGTTTCTCTTAGTGAGTTTTTCTGCTGGACTCTGCAAAATATTCTGATGGGATTTTTTTCATAATCATTTTTTTTCTTCTGTTTTTCTGTGCAGTGTGGTGTGTGAGATTGGCCCTGTTGAATTTACTAAGGACCACTGGGGCCAGATTGAAGTAGAGGTGAATGGAGGGAAGAGAGGAACCTCCTCCATGTTCTTCACCTACAGGGTAAAGACACACACATGCACACACACACACACACACACACACATGCACACATGCACACGCACAACCTGTCCTGGGGTGTACAAATTTTGACACGAAAATACACGCATTCAAAGGCTTTCAACTCATTTTGTTATTTTATGGGCTCTGTTGTGTTTTCCATTTCCTAATGCAGAGAAGGCCTTATCAGAACATAACAAGGGCATGTAATTTTAAGTGGACGTCCACATTCGGCATCCTAACGTATTGGCAAATTAAGCATCTAGATGCGTATTACAATGGTAATGCACTGCACGATATGCCAGAATTTGTATGCCTTCCTCTTTAACCAGATCCTGTGCAGTAGTTCCTTTTTTCTCTCTAATGCTTTAACAGGCTACAGCGTAGCTATTTAACTGGCTTTTCATATCTCTGGCTCCGCTAAAGCTTCCCCACAGGGGATTGCTCCGCCTAACTGTTTGCTCAGCAAATTGAGGCAGATGTGGTGCTTGTTGGAGTTTGTGTGTCTGAATGTTTGTGATAGAGTGGGAGGGTGTGGATCAAGGAATGTGAGAGGAAATGTGCATGTTTATGACGTTACTGTGTCTCTGTGTGTTGCTCTTGTGTGTCTGCCTGAGGATAGGAGCTGGTGTGTGTACTTGTGAGTCCGTCAGGGGAAATATGAGTACGTATTCAGGTTGTATATGATGACCCCCTTCTCTTCACTAGGACCCAATTCCCGATGCAGTGAAGCCTGCCAGAGGTCCTAAAGCAGGGGGAACCCTCATTACAATATCTGGACGGTTTCTAGACACTGGCAGCAAGGATGATGTCCAGGTTACCATCGGAGGGGTGGACTGCACTGTGTAAGGATTTATTTTCTCAACAATTGTCATTCACGCCAAAAGACCAATTCTGTTTCAATTCAGCCTCTTCAGTTGATAGAGCTACTTCTTTTTCAAACATTATATTCTATGCAAATTCTACCGTATACACACTTTGAAGCCCATAAATTGATTTTTTTAACATTCCTGAAGCAAAAATGGAATTGACCTTAACTTTGGTGTCATAAGCAGGAAGGATTTTTCTCTTACAATTTGCCTTTACTGTTGTGACCGCAAGTGGCCTGTCAAACCCAGTCCACAGTGACATTTTAGGCAGAGGTAACAGAAAAATAACGAGCAAGGGAAGCAGTAAAGCCAGGATTTAACAAGCTGTCAGCCTGCTGCCATGTTGACTTCCCCTGCATGGTGACCTTATGCGACCCCCACTCCTTCAGCCAAGCAAGTGCTGAGTTATGTCCTTGTCTTGGCAGGGAGCACTTCGGAAAAGAGATCACCTGCAGGACAGGAGAATACCGAGCGGATAAGGTGCCCTCTGACCCTCTCACCGTCACAATGAAGTATGGAAAGAGTACCACAAAAACCATCCCAAGTGCCTTCCAGTTCTTGGAAAACCCCACTGTGCTGGATCACCACCCCAAAGGAAGCTTTGTCTGGTCAGTTTGACATGGCACCTCGTGCCACTGTGTTTCTTATATTCATTCATTCATCCTTTATTTTACCCAGAAGTGTACAGCACTAGATGAAAGTTCAGGGGTTAGTGTGTATGCTGTCCTCATATTTTTATCCATGCTGACTGTTCGTCACAAAACTGTTCTCTCATCCTTCTGTTGTAGAGGTTTGTAAAGTTGGCCAAGGGAACACTTTCTTTCATATGGCTGCAAAGACAAGTGTTTGAACAAGGCTTTGCCATGTTAGCAGCAGACTAAAATATCGATTGGATGGCTCACCATGAAATTTTGTACAGGCAGTCTCCAAACTGAGAAACCCTACTGAGTTTGCTGATCCACTGATTTTCCCTGTAGCCACCATGAGGTTGTATTTGTGGTTTTTATTAAAATATCTTGACAACTTCTGGAAAGGCTCCATGAAACACATATTTATGTCCAGAGACTGAATCTTAAAGACTTTGGTGATTCCTGATCTTTCACACCAAAAGATATATGTGGTCACTTAAAGTGTGAAATACGATTCTCTGAGTTTTCCTGTTGCAGGACCACAAGGTTTACATAGCAAAACGTTTTATTAACTGTTGGATAGATGATTAACACTGATACATAAATTCTAAATTTAGATTTTCATGGCACCACAATTAGGTTAAAATTTCACTTACAAGCACACAAACCTGTGATCTTCTGGCTTAAGTGATGACTTTACCAGATGCTAAAGTTATGTGAGCACTTAGCTCAAAGCGCTGCTGTACATACAGCCTGACAGAGCCTCTAGTGTGGCTTTGAACTCGGTGTTTTTTGGGTGAATTGCTCTCCTTTGCCTGACTGACATTGTTCCTGCCAGAGTCCATGTTTCCCAAATCTAAGTACAGGGACACTAAAAAAAATGTCATTCTCATGACTGCCATAATGGACAAAAATAAGAGAATAAGACCCAGACTGATATTCCCCTTTCAATACCTCTCTCTGTACTTTAGTATTTGAAGTAGAGAAGCAGAAAAAGAAAAAGCTGCTAGCTTGGCATTGATAACAAGGTCAAATAGAAAAGTACTGGCACCTGCCTTGTTCTCTGCCCTGCAAATTTCTGTCTGTCTAAAACCTTAGTAGAAGCTTATTAATGTCAAGAACATTTTTTGAAAGTATGACCTGTCCTCAGAGAGTTGCTGAGTGTGTCGATGTGTTTGTGTGTGTGCAGAATACTTACTTACCACACTTACTTCTGATTGGCTGGAATTGGTTGCACAAATGCTACTTTTTGATGTTGTAACAAACTGCTTGATAATTGCCGAAAATGGATGCATTAGACAGTTACCTTGATTTTTTTTAATTTTTTTTTTTTTTTTTGCACTATGACGCATGTGATTATGTACGCTGTCTGGAACAACAGACTAATTTGTTTTCATCTCCAGCGAAAATTACCCCAGGTGCAATTTAAGAACTGTGTCTGTCTTCCTGCAGCTCTCCCGTTGGGCTTGTCTCCTTGGCTTCGTGTGGCTGGAGATGCAAATGCTCAATACATATGTTTTTCTGTGTTTTTGTTTGTGTGCGGGTGTGTTTTAGTGGAGGGAGGAACATTGTGGTGACCGGCTCCGGTTTTGACCTAATCCAGACTGCTGTCATGAGGGTCCAGGGAGGCAACTTGACAGCTTCCGAAGTTTGTATTCATTTTATTTACCAGCATCTTTTTCTCCTCTGATCTCCTTACTCAACGGTCGATTTCCAATAAATCTTTGTCTCCATCTGTTCCCCCCACATCTCATGAGCCCACGACTACAGCAGTGATTCATTCAAACCCTGCAAAGCATTGCAACAGTTTGAGCAGCCACACACACGCATATCTCCACACCTCCTTGCCTGCACTGATCAGTGAGATGCCATAAACCAGTAATAGCTCATCTCAGGTCTTAGCCCATAAATCCCTAAAACCTGTAGGATTGCAGATAGCAGCGCCATTGTTTCACCCTCACCAAAATGTAACTGTGTTCCTCGTCCAGCCTAATCAGGTAGGATTGACTCTGCCAGGGAAGTTAAAGGAGTTGCCCCCCCTCGCCTGCCCCTCCAGTGCACTGGGCAGTGTTAAGCAGGAGCAATTTTGTTCATTTCATTTAAAGGCCTAAATTTAATACCAGCATTAAGGTTGCAGAAGATTATGTGACTGTGCCACTCCTCGCCACTTCACTCCCTGCCAAGTTCCTGGGCCCTGCTACCCAGGGACAGCAGAGATTCGAAAATACTTCTGGCTGCCGCAAACTAGCAGTGGATGTGGAGCGTTATCTCAAAGGCCGGTTGGTCAACTTCTTAAGCTTCTCTTGGTTTAAGTCCATCCACTGAACCAGACCCAAATGTGTGGACTCATTATGGCTGCTGGCGGGCGTTACCAACATGTTGATTTGTAGGTCAGGTTAGAGGCTCAAAGAGCTTTCTTTTTTTTTTTTTGCTCTAAAGACCCTGCAGGACCTCTGGAGTCGGGTGCACCAGCTGTTTGTACTTAGAACGTAGATTGTTGCTGAATGGAGATTTATACACTGTTAAACTAAAATTGGTTACACCACAACAAACTACTTCTTGAAGAGAATAGATGGTACTAATGTTTGTACGTACTGAGTGTAACTGTGGCATAGCTATATGAACCACCTAAGGAAAAGAACTTGTTTATGTAAGACTCATTTTAGAGTGTTCGCTGTAAAATGATTAAAATTTATCTGACCTTTCCAAATGCACACCTAAATTTAACGAAGTCGTAGCTGCATTTGCAAAGGAATGTCACAGACTTTATTGCTTTTAATTGAACAGCTCTACAGATGTTTCCAAGCAACAAGTACACATATTTTGTAAAGTTTTCAGACATTCATGTTGCCCAGAAAATTAATCCCAATGACATTTACCACCTGGCTCATCCCATGGCACCACTGTGAGGTTTAGATTTGTGATGATCCACTCACTTTCTGATGTAATCTAATGTAGTCTAGTGCTGATGTAAAATGTAAAAGTGATGTCCAACACTACACCAACCTTGTAGTCTTGTGTCCAACCTTCTTGTGTGATCAGTTCTAACTGGCAAATTGCACATGAACTTGCTGAAATAAGGTGATGAACATAGAAACTATTAACACAGCTAACGCCCCAAAATTAAATCTATATTTGTTTAGACATTTCTAAAAGTTTATGGTGTAACCTTGTTTATAATTACTTTATCTTTTATCAGCAGTTTGAGACCAGCAAGTAGATATTAAGACTCAAGAAAGATGAGAGGCATATAAAAATAAAACTTTCCATAGGATTGTCACAAAATTAGTTTGACGTCTACTCTAAGTTTGCCACTATTGAAATTTGCATATGAAAATATGACCTTCATGCAAATTTATGGCAACATCACCAAAGGTTAATTTCAAGTTTCTGCCAGAAAACTATGAATATTAACATTATTTCCAAAAATAGTATCTCAGGCAACAATAAGTGACAATAGCAGTTTGGTTTTTTTTTTTAAACCAGAAGCTTGCTAGAAGTTCATCACAACCAGTTGCCAGGAGCCCAGCAGGTACTTAGAGTAGTTAGTGCTCCCAGCCAAGAAATGTTACTGTGCAGACCCCTCTGTAAAGCATCAAATTGTCATTTTTATCTTGAAAAATGAAACAAACATGTTGAAGAGTGAGCTTACATGCACTGGTAACCAGGCTTCCCCCTTTCCCTGCCTTTATGTGAAGCTAACGGCTGTAGCTTCATAATCTGCTCTGCCAAAAACAAGGCCTCTGCCATTTCTCAAACTGTTCAACTGCACTATTCCTGCACAATGTATGCTCAGAGGAGGCAGTCCACACAGATAACTAGTGTAGGTTCACAGTTTGAAGCAATTTAAAAGCTGAATGACAGAGAACATTAAACTCACACAAACCAGCCTCAAAATTTATGGTCGGCTCCAATTTTTTGAAGCATTACTCAATATAGCCCGTTCTTCGGCCTCGTCCTGTGTGTAAGACTGTAGGTTTTTAGCCGTCACGCACATATTGTCAACCCTTTATAGAAACAGTCAGCGACAGAAATATCCCCATCAGTCCAGTTAATCAACAAGTAAAGAAAAGCCAGAAGAGGAGTGTTTGGTGTGAGATGTGATTCATCAGAAGCTGCTATTCTACGATGGCAGATTGGGATTTTAATAGAATGATTGAAAAGACACACATCATTTTACCTTACCCATTGTATCAAGCCAGGCTCTTCCCTTCCCTCCACCCCCGAATCACACTTCCCTCCCACAACAAAAACGTTAATTTATTGCGTCTTTTAAAAAAGAAACCTCAGCGCCCACTGCTTCCTCTTTTTTTTTTATCTCTAATCCTCCCCCATATTTTTTTTTTTAATGTGGGATGCTGTTGTTATATTTTCCTTCATGTCCTGTTTTGCTTGATTTTGTTTATGTCCCTTTATAACACTTCACTGTCCCTCCGATACCACTCAGAACGCCCACGAGAAGAACGACACGGTGATCCAGTTCCGCTCTCCAACGGTTAACGGCTCCGTGAGCCAGCACTTTAAGACCTACATCCACCTGGACAACTGGGTGAAGGAGCTGAAGCCGTTCGACTACCACCCCGACCCCAGCTTCAACGAGCTCACCAAGAAGGTCATCACTGAGACCAGCATCATCATCGTCACTGTGAGTACAGACCACACAGTGCTGCTGCATGCTGAGGCGCAGCGGCACTTTGTGTGTCAAAGCAAATGGTGTTAATTATGTGACATGAGAGCAAAAGTAGAAAAGATGCTGAATTGCAGTTGCCGCACAGATTTTCACTCTCAGCTGCCAGTTGAGTTTTATTGCATATTGAAATCATGCAAATAGCAGCGCATTTGCCATTTTAGCCTGGTGGCGTATTTGCTTTGGAAGTCAAAAAAATGCACATTAGTAGCTGCAATTAGTAAACATTTATTTATTTTAATGCATACAGACAGATTAAAAAGAAGAAATCTTAGTCTGTTGCTCTAAAACTGTGGTTGTATAATAACTTTGCAGAGTCCCAAGGCGATTAACACAATAGGATAGCAGGAGAATGCAAATATTTATGACAAAAAGTTGTTATTTGGTGAATTACTGAATAATAAATTTAAGATTTGAGAAAACTGTTCAGATATAACTGTCTGAAATCTTTTTTGTATTTTTCCTAAGCAAGGAAATCTTTGTTTTAAGTTGTCTCAAGCTAAAATAGTTGTGAAGCCCTGCTCTGAAGTCTGCATATGCACACACATGTACTGCTCATGTTTAAAGTTACTGAGCAAATTTGCCATTTGTTTTAATGAGAACTAAACTGGTTTTGGAAAGAAGAGATTTACCATGCTATGCTCTTGATATCTGACTTTTTAATTATTTGTCTGTATTTATCTGCCTATATATGGAGTTATTTTATTTAGTTCTGTGGGGCTGCAACTTTACTAAGTCCAAGGAGACTCGTTCACATTGCTTGTTTTGTCTGCACCAAAGTCAAAAGCTTCTGTACAGTTTACTGTGACATAAGATAGAGAAATGCAGCAAACAATAACCACTTAGCAGGTTGAACTAGAAAAAGCTTTTTGATTGAAAAATGGCTTAAATGAATACATTTTCTGTCTTATCGATTCAGCTGCAGATTTTCCTAAGAGCTTATTACTGCTTTATGTCAGTTTCAAGGTTCCACAGTGTTCCATCCTTAAAGTTTCTGTGGGTAAACACACTTGAGGTAAATTAGTGGGGAAAGGCATCTGCAAGAAAGAGTCTGCGGCCTTTTCAATCACTCAGCCGCAGGTTTACTTAAGCTGATTTCACCTTTCTTGTTTTCCAGCCTGCATTAGAATAATTGAAAGCATGTCTGTAGATACAGAAGAGTGCTGTAGAATCTTAAAGTGTATGTTGCAATGCCAGGATTGTAGGATTGACTGGAGCTGTGCCTAAAGTGTCTTAACTGAGAAATTACTTGAAAAATGTGCTCACAATAACTATAATCTTAATCGTTTTAATTACTTTTGGCTCATATTGGAACAGTAAAAAAAGCTGTTATATACTTTCCACCCGGAACTAATGAAAATGCTTACAATACTGTTTTCATTGCTCATCATACGATGCATCTAATTAATGGTGATTAAATTCTCCCTCATGTAATTCAGTCACGACACGCATTACTGTCACTCTTCCCCTGCAGGGTCGGGGATTCTCCAGAGCTATGACGGCCAAAGAGGCTCAAGCGTTTGTGGGCGACGTTCAGTGTCTGGTCAATACACTTCAGGATGACAAGCTGTTCCTGGACCCTCCTTCCACTCCGCCCCGCGCTCGCTCCAGACGCCACCGCCGAGACACCCGGCCAGAGCTGCTGGACCTGATGGTCAGACCACACAAAGACAAACACATGACACACAGTGGTGCAGGACATATTCACATAACTCACAAAATATGTTATGGATGGATGGATGAATGGATGAATGGATAGATAGATAGACACTTTATTAATCCTGAGGGAAATTCCACGTAGTGAAAATGTTCCTGAGGTAAAGCCGTGACAGTGAACTTTTAATACAAAGTATTTACTGCAATAAAAGCCTATGAGAAAGATGCCTTTTACTGTTGTATCTATTTTATAAAGAAGTACAACTAATGATTATTTTTATTATGAAAAAATCCCTCAATTATGTCTTTGATTGTTTGGTTTGTTAAACACAAGAAAATAGTAAGAAATAACCATAACAATTTCCCAGAGGACACAGTGACGCCTTCACAATGATTGTTTTGTGTTCAAGCAATAGTCTAAAAACTGAATATATATTTTTTAAAAACAATCGCTTGTGAGGCTCAAACAGTGAAAAATTTGACGATCATCATCTTCTCAGCTCATAATTATGAGCTATTCATAGATTTTCTCTGCTAGGATCTTATTTGTAAAGTAACCAGTCACTAAAGCTATTAGATGAGTGTAATGGAGTGAAAACTACACTATTTCCCTACTGAAATCTAGTAAAATAGAAGTGGCATGATAAGCAAATCGTCAAAGTACTTCAAATGTGTACACTTCTCGGACAAAGTCTACTTAGTTACAATCGACCACTGCAGACCAACACAGACCTGCAGATGAGAGCATACATGCGTCATGAATCTTTACTGTTCTTCTCCAGGCTTATCCTCTGTACATTTTGAAGCCCCATTTTTTTCACTGGTTGAACAGTTTTCATGTAGCTACAGGCTCTTATAATTACATTTAATTATAGCTGAGCCACAGTTGTGATGAATGCTGCAACTTCCCCTCCGGGTCATTCTTATAAGTGAGGTATTCTTTCATTTCTCCGACGGTATGCTGCATAAAGAAGCAGCAGCGTTACACACTATTATACATATTGTAGAAACCTTGCACAATAGTTGGAGATACCTACATAGAAAGTTTAGATGTCTTATTCACCACATTAAGGCATTCATCCAGTCCAGGGTCTACCAACTTGCACCACAGATGCAGCACTTGAAAAATACAAAAAGATTGTGCGCCTGCTTTAGCAGAACTGTAGCCAGTTGTTCAGATTCTGTCCACATTTCCTCTCCACTTCTGTTCAGTCTTTACCAGTGACACCTACCTAAATAAATCTCTGATTAAAACCTGCAGAGCTCGCAAAGATAATACAATTTCCGCTCTGTGTTTTATCCACAGATCAAGTTTGGAAAAGGGGAGTGGTTGGTCGGCTCGGTGCAATACGAGCAGAAGAATGATTTGCCGCTGTACATCATCATCCCTGCCGTCATTTTGCCCATGCTGCTCATCATCACCATCTCTGTCTACTGCTACAGGTGAGTTGAGCTATTTTAGGCTAACTTCATGCGCCATTAGATAACTAATGTAATTCTTCTGAAGCTGTGAAAAGCAGTTGACTCCAGCCTGTCCAGACATTTTTTTAAATTATATTTTTATCTGAACTTGTGGAATTCTAACAGGATATTTTTGTACTCAACATTCAGTTTATTATATGTTTTTTATATTCTGTAGCTGTAATATCATTTTATATTTAACCTTGCTTTTATTGCATTTTTTCTACAGTGTGTTTTGCTAGAGGTTTTCCCAATAAAGGGCAGCTTTGTTTGCTTGTTATTGTCTGTTGCAATGATTGCATGAGTGAAACTTTTTTTTTTGCTGAAACTGTTTAAAACACCTACATCAGGAAGAGCACACCCACTGGGATAGTAACACTGCTAATAACATAATGTTGTGAAACTCTGAGCAGATATTGCTCCCACCGGAGCAGATAGTCCTTAAGCAAAAACGACACCTCTAATATTGTCGAAGCGAGTCAAAGTTAAAATGTGCCTATTGCACCTTGTTTTCATGACAGCTGTGTTGTTGTGTTTGTGGCATGTGTTCAGGAGAAAGAGTCAACAGGCAGAGAGGGAGTATGAGAAGGTGAAACATCAGCTCGAGAATCTGGAGGAGAGCGTTCGAGACCGCTGCAAGAAAGAATTCACAGGTACTTTAAAATATAGCTACTGTCTCTCTCTTTCTCAAAAAAAATCAATGTTTCTAAAAAGCAGTGAAGTAATGAAGTGTTTTACAAGTCTGATTGCATTTTTTGATGTATTGTACTGCAGTGAATTAGATAAATTCTCCCGCCGAACATCATGTCATCATCAGCAGCAGCAGTTTTGCCGTAACAGTAATAGAAAAACAATCTTTCACTGCTGACATTATTTCTCTGGCAAGGCTTTCCATCCTCTGCCTCTCATAACATCCTGATTGAGACAGACGAGCGCTGCAGAAATGACAAAAGTTGCATATTCAAGAGAAACAAGGTAGTATTTATTTGTTTCTTTCTTGCAGACTTGATGATTGAGATGGAGGACCACACTAATGACCTGAGTGAGGGACGGATCCCCTTCCTGGACTACAAGACCTACACAGACCGGGTCTTCTTCCTGCCCTCTAAGGACGGTGCCAATGATGTGATGATCACAGGGAGGCTCGACATCCCAGAGGCTCGGAGGGCCACAGTGACTCAGGCACTCAACCAGTTCTCCAACCTCCTGAACTCCAAGACATTCCTCATTAATGTAATTACACTGCTCATGCATCATTAAATGGTCAGCTATGGCCGCAGACTGATAATATCTGCGTACACAGAGTTTACATTAGTACTGTAAAAATGTGCAACAAGGGAGTTTGCACTGAAACTGAAAGGTGCAGGACACTTTTTAGCCACACTGGCATCATAATTTGAGGGGTGTCATTGTCAGTGGATCCAACACTGGCCTGGGTTGACATTTCTCAGCTGTTATTGAATGGATTGCCATTAAGTATTTATAAAGATGTTTATGATTCTTGGATGATGAATGGCTTTGATGATCCCCTGACTTTTCCCTTACATCCGTAGCAGGTTGACATTTGTGTGTCTGAGTGGAATATCAACAACTGTTTACCACAAAAATTTGGCACAGGCGTTCATTTCCCCCGCAGGAGAACTTGCGAAAATTTTTGTCATCCCCTGACTTTTCTTGTAGCCCCATTAAACATCATTATGTTAACAGTGCAACTGTGAGAATGTTGGCACGCCGTCATAAACACTTAGCTCAAAGCAATGCGGTGCCAGTAAAGCCTCACAGCTATCAACTTTCAATGATAGTGAAACATCAGTCAGTCTAAATTTAGACATATAATCACCTGTATTAGTTCATGTGTTGCATAGCATACAGTAGATTTTACATTTAAGTCTGAAAATATTTTTGTTTTATATTTTAACAAATTGCTCTCAGCTCATCAGATTTGCAGCGCAGCATAAACCCTGTTGTCCCTGAACGTACGTGGTAACGTTTCTCTGATTTAGATCGACTCAGAAATAAAAAAAAATGCACTTTCTGAATTGTGTTTAAATGAACTAAACTGGTCATGTGTTTTGGAATGAAAGGAGTACATCAAAGAATGCAACAATAAGGTTTATTTTTTGTGTGTGTGTTTTAGGAAGACAGTGGAGATCAATGGCACAGAGCCATAAGCTGGCTGTAGCTTTACTTTTCTGGCAATCCTCCTAAAATGCACCAGCATAAAGTTATTGTCGGTATTGTTCTTTTTTTCAGACAGTTTTCCAACAATAGATGGTAGTAACATGGTAATTACCCTCACAAGCATTGACTTGTGCAGTACTGTGTTGGTGTATAATCCACTAATCTGGATTTACACCAGTCAGGCACAACATTAAAGCCAACTGCTTAATTATGTGTAGGTCCTCTGTGTGCTGCCAAAACAGTTCTGACCTGTCGAGTTACGGACTCCACAAGACCTCTGAAGGAGTCCTGTGGTATCAGCCACCGAGAATTTAACAGCAGATTCCTTAAGTCGTCAAAGTTGCGAGTCTCAGCCTCCATGAATAGGACTCATTTTTGCAGCACGTCCTTCAGATGCTTGATTGAACTCATGTTTTGAAAATTTATTGGCCAAATCAAGCCCTGAGCTCTTTGTTGTGTTCCTCACACCATGTCTGAACAATGTTAAGCCATGTGCATCGTCACGCTAAAAGAAGCAACTGTTATTAGAGAATACCACTGCACATTGTCTGGAACAATATTATGTAGGTTGTACGAATCAAAGTAACATCCACATGAATGCCAAGATGTGTATTGTTGGTGCTTCCACCAGTGGACAGAGATCACAATTGGCACTATTACTGGCCAGCTGTTGCACAGTAACATACACAACAAGTTGCAATCCACTTGTTCTGACATCTTTCTATCATGGCAGATTTGCAGTTTTCAGCAGTTTGTACTACAGTAGCTTTTCTGTGGAATCAGATCTTGGGTCCACTAATCGTCCTTCCTTGGACAGTTTTTGGTAGCAACTGACCATTCGATACAAGGAGCACAACCAGACCTGCTGTTTTAGAGGTGCTGTGACCTGATCCTCTCACCATCACAATTTTGCTCTTGTCAAAATCTTTCAGATCTTTACATTGCCCATTTTCCCAGCTTCCAACATCTATCTTACGCCTTGACAGGTGCCATTATAATAAGATGATGAATCTTATTCACTTCACGTGTCAGCGGCTTTAATGTTGTGGCTGATCTGTGTATCTCCCACAACTCTGATTTTGCTCGCTCACCTGCAATCTTTGTAAGCTTTCAAAGTCGGCCTTTAGCACAGTTACCACACTGTTAGGTTCTATTTTGAATTTGGTTCCAAACCTTTGAATTGAGGACCGTGTTGTGTTGTATTTTGTGGAGTTCCTGTATTCAAAGTGAGAAACAGAAGACGCAGCAGAGGGAGACGTGTGAAGATTCCTATTAATCCAATTTTGTTGGCACAGAAACAGCCTCTGAGGTGTTAACTGCATATGTGGGGTGATTCCCTTTCCACTAATTGATGTCATTTATAAGCCATGATATTTTACATGGCAGAACAAAATTTACATTAATAATTCTAATGTTCACTGGCATGTCTTTTTTTAAATTTAAAAACACATTATGTTGGATTTGCTTCTGTGTGTGAGGTTCATGAAGATGATTAATTTAACTCATCATTTGCCTTCTTCTGTGTCTCATTCTGTGTTTGTAGTTTATCCGAACCCTGGAGCGCAGTCATGACTTCAACGCCAGAGCCAAGGTGTACTTTGCCTCCCTGCTGACGGTGGCTCTGCACGGGAAACTGGAATACTACACCGACATTATGAGAACACTGTTGCTGGAGCTGATGGAGGAATACGTCCACAGCAAGAACCCTAAATTGATGCTGCGCAGGTGAGTAGGACCAATGCAGCAAATGCAATATGCTGGTTGTCTAAAAAGTACAGTACCTCTTACGATGTAATGTCATCTGTATGATTTTGATGTTGATTTTTGAACTGGCTACGTTAGAGCTAGTTTGTGCCAAATTTCTGAACACCGTCAAGACTAATTACCACAATGTTTTATTTAGATTTTTGTGATCCCTTAACTTCTCTTGTGCCACATGAAGGTGACCTTTTTGGTTTCAAGTAACGTATGCATTGCCATGAAATTTAGTATGAGCATTTGTATCTCTTTGAGGAAGCAGTGTAGTGGCTTTAATAATCCTCATTTTGCCAGAATTTTGATGGTAAACATTGTGCCTTCTAAAACTCAAAATGTTCATGTTTTCTTTGTGAGGATTTTCGTATGGAAAAGCGTTTAGCTCAGAGCACCACTGCCTCACCACAGACTCGCAGAGCCTCTGTTCTGGCTGATTTGTTAAGCAACTTCTGCTCTGAGATTGTGAAATGTCCTCCTTCTGCAGCTCTATAATCAGAGTCGCCCCATATCTAAACTCTGGCACTGCTTTTATCAACCAGTTGAGGCAGACTGGGATTCGGTTCAAGATGCAGCGGACTGTTTCATTCTGTTGCCATGTTTTCTGTTGAATTTTGCACTGACTACAGTAGTCCACTATCAGGAGCCAGACTGCTGCTCCATCCATTCCAGTCCTCCTCCTTCTGTTCCTCCTTCTGTTTTTTTTTCCTCCTTGGAGTCCAAGCACAATGTGCTGGATGATTCTGCTTTTGCTGTACATCCTCATCCTGTTATCCTGTAGCTTGTGACCAACAGGAAGAAGGTTTATAATGTTGATGTTGGCTTTGTGCAAATTGCTTTGTGCAAAATCCTGCATCAAGATAATTAGTCAGTGGAGATTTCTCCTAAATCAATCCTAATCAGAACAACTCTCATCAACTGCACTATAATGATATATCATAATTCCATTTGAATAATTGACCTTTTCAAGTAAACACAAATTTTCTGTATCATTTAAAAATTATTTGAAAATAATATTTGGATAGAATCTGCATAATTATTGTTAAATTAAGTGGTGTTTTGATGAACTTGCCAAATATTGTAGATGATATTCTGATGATTTTTACCGATTGTTAATTGCTCAGCTTTTTCTCCCTTGGCAATATTCCATAATTTCTTTGTAGAATTAGAGCTAATAAACATTCAACTGACTAATTTGATTGAAGTAAATGGCCCCAAGAAGAGAAACTCCAATTTTAGTGGTATTTGATCTTGACCATTTCTTCACTGTAATGATCATGTCAAGGTCAAATGATCTGCTGGTTGCCTCCTCCACTCCCACAGCAGGACCCACTTGTTTGACAGTACAGTCACTCATCACTGCCGAGGGGGGGGTGGGGTTATGTGATCTGAAATATCTGCTTTGCCTCGGCATGCTGTGACTGGCTGTTATGCAAGCACACATCTTAATTATCCCCCAATGGAGAAGCTCATTATGCTGATTAGGCCATTGTGCCAACACTGGCCCCCTTATATACAAGACATTTAATTAGGCATGTTATGAGCTACCAACGAGCGCCACTGGTGGATATCTGACATTATGATGGGCTATCCGTCAAGTAACCACTGACATGAGTTTTGAATTAAAATATCTTGACACTGACAAGCTGTCCGGAATTTTCCCTTGCTGATATTTTGTAAAACAGTGTCTTAAGAGAGCAGTTTTTCAAAATATTCAAGAGGATACAGCGAGAATAATTCATAGTAAGAGTTACCTCTCATTCCACTTTGACCTTTAACTTGAATTTTCTCAGGGGTAAATTTGTTTTGCAGGCAGTAAAACGCAGTACACAGGCTTATAAATACTAATTAAAACATAAAACACATCTCGGACTATGTCAAGACAAATACTAAGATCCAGCAATCGAGCTCACATAAAACAGTCAGTGACCGCATTAAATCTATTGGTCAGGAAGTGTTTATTTCTCAGGGTTTCTTAGCATAAGAATTCAGACTGTGGAAATAATAAAGTTTCACATTTTTCTCTCTGAATTTCCAAATCACTACTTATTGACATATAGAAATAACGCACAAAAATGATGTACTTTTATTTTTTCAATAATATTAAAAACCGTTAATGCAAAATAATGTGATGTGATTTGTTTTTCAGGTCAGAGACTGTGGTGGAAAGGATGCTGTGTAACTGGATGTCTATCTGCCTTTACCAGTTTTTGAAGGTAACACAGGTTTTAGGTCAATTGCAATGTATAAAAACTAATATAACAACTATAGCTGCAATGATTGGTCAATTAATCAATGAGTCAATCTACAGAAAATTCAGTTGAATTAATTATTTTGACACTCTAGTAATTTGTTAAGCAAAATGCTAAACAATTGATGGTTCCAGCTTCTCAAATGTTTTATTTCTGCTGTTTGTCTTTGTCATATATTTTAGTATTCTGGGTTTTTGGACTGTTCATCAGATAAAACAAATATATGATGGCAACACACTGGGCTCTAGGGCACCGTGATGGATATAGTTAATTGTTATCTAATGTTTCGTAGAACAAACTCTGGTGTAAGGCAGTGTTTATGTACTTAATTTATTTTAAAATGCAATTCAACAGCGAATGCCCATAATCACCAATGCCGAAATTGTGTATAATAGCAAGCCTCAGCAATAAATAATGGGCTTTATTTATGGATTTCTTCATTTCTTTCAATTGTGCTCATCTTGACAATGTGAATTTATTTGTCCTCTAAGCTGCTAATCACAACTGTTAGCTTCCTGACAACAGCTGAGGCAATTTCTAAATGGCTTTGTGCGCCTGTGTGTGTGTGTGTGTGTGTGTGTGTGCGCATCATATGTGTGTAACAGGACTCTGCAGGCGAGCCCTTGTACAAACTGTTCCGAGCCATCAAGCACCAGATCGAGAAAGGGCCCGTGGACGCCAGAGTGAAGAAAGCCAAGTACACTCTCAACGACACAGGCCTGTTGGGCGACGATGTAGAGTACTCAGTCCTGGTGAGATGGACGCACACATACAACCACACACACACACACAAACACGGACCCCAAACAAACGCTGATCCATAGAAATTCAGAAACTCGGTGTCAGAAAATGCACACGCTGCTTGGAGATTGCATGGCGTTTTGTGCCTGGTGAGCAACACAAACACGCACACATACACACTGTGCAGTTGCCATGGCAACCTCCGGAAAAAAAATAAAAACCCTGAGGCGACTGCCCGCTTTTGTGTGACATCCATTTTCAGTGTCAATGTTTCCAGCTCGAAAAAGACGCAGGCAGGCAACACATTCCAATATAGCGGTGAAATGTGTGGCTTAGGTGCGAGCATTCCAAGTCGCTACAAGTAAAGAGTACAAGCCGCCTCCACAACCTCTCCTCAACCTTGCAGCCTGCACCTGCTCTGTATCCATTTGGGCAGCTTTCAGGAGTCGGGAAAAGCCTGCGTGCCTCGTTTTGGTATCGTGTTTCAATAATGGAAGCTAATGTGAACACAGCTGTTTTGTGTTAAAGTCAGCACAAATAAAAAGGCCCATGGGTAATGGCGTTGTCGAGGACAATTATCAAATTAGCCCGAATTACATGTCTCCCGCTGTGATAGATCGCCTTCTGTGATTGAATTACACGGAGAGAAAAAAACGCAACAAGCTAGATTTCGCATCCAGATGCGGTGTCTCCTATTGGCTTTAAATCACAGCATGCTCTTCCACTCTTCCGCTCTTTCATTCACTTCAAACGCTGATGGGCTTGCAAGGTTGCCGCTCTCGATCAGACTTCCTGCCCCCCGTTCGAATCCGTTGAGTGGTAGGTTATCGCCAACGGAGCTGACTGAGTGTGGGTGGTGAAGTGGGTCAGAGTTTGCTCCCTCTGAACCTTGGTCATTAACTGGCCAAGGTGGCAAGAGTCCTGTCAGGTGTCACCGTGCCGCGTGTGTGTACGCGTATGTGCTTACAGACGGCCAGTTGCCATGACGACAACATCCCACTAGAGCTTGGTGTGTGTGGGTGGGTGGCTGGGTGTTTGGCCATGTTTGAATATTTCTGCATATTTGTCATTTGTGAGCAGAGGTTCACATGTCTTGCTCACGGCTATCCCCACACTGGCTTACCGTGTATTTGTGTGTGTGTGTGTGCGCGTGTGTGTGCGTGTGTGTTTTCCAGACCTTGCAAGTGCTGGTTCAAGGTGAAGGTCCAGACGTGACGCCCGTCAAGGTGCTGAACTGTGACACCATCTCCCAGGTGAAAGAGAAGATCATTGAGCAAGTGTACAGGAACCAGCCGTACTCTCAGCGGCCCAAGGTCGACAGTGTCACTCTGGGTGAGTAAATTAAAGGCACCAAAGAGAAAGATGAGTCAAAGCAGAAACATCTAATACCGATGAATAATGCAACAGTTTACAGGGAGTAATGAGGATGTGGACAATTATTTCAGTCCGGAGTGAAGTTAATTTATCATTGCATTAAAAATGCATTTATCTAAGAAAGAAAGTGATGGTTTATTGCATTTTAACTTCTATATTTCAGTATAAGAGTTCTCTATTTCTATTTGTGAAATATAATCGCTTTAGGTTGAGAGGTTATTCATCGTCAGTAACAGAAATCCTTCATTGCTAACAAAGTTTTGCTCGTGACTGTAGTATCAAACCTTGGGGACTGACTTGAAAGGCTAAAGCTCTGTAGACATTTTCGAACATCAAAGCCATTTTTTATTTCCACGCATGCAGTAGATCTCATTCCTTTATACGTTTCAGATAAGCAGAAATCCGTCCTCTTTCATGCTGAATCGGAAAGATAACCCCCCTTATATTTGGTGGTTCTTGTAAATGAATCATACAGTATGTCACAGATGGTGTCGAGCTCAGGGCTGCAGCGATGCTGAAGACGCTGGAGTGCAAATTGCAGTTCGGAATTAAATTTCAATTATTCCGAAAAGACCGACATGTCACTTCTTCACCCAAAATCAACTCAAGTGTGTGATTAAATCCCGGGAGAGAGCCAGACAGATAGCAGGATGGATAGTTGGATTATTACAGCTATCCGTCCCAGGAACCTCAGGGCATCGGTGACCCATGATGAAATATGAAGTATTTGAAAATGCAGTGACACTTTGCCAAATGTTGTAGTACATCTCCACTGAACTGAGCTCTGATGGATTTTTGTTCCCTGCCTTCACCACAGAGTGGCGCCCCGGCTCAACAGGGCAGATTTTGTCGGATCTGGACCTGACATCACAGAAAGAAGGCAGATGGAAACGCATCAACACTCTGGCACACTACAACGTGAGCACTGACAGAAATTTGATGTCATGATGAAACGTTTAAAAACGGCAAGACTGAATATAGCAAGGGATTTGAGGAGGGAGAAGGGAGGCAAATAGATGTACGTGGGTGTGTAGATGTGAATGGGGTTGAATATTTTTACAGCATTTCAGTCAGAGGCTGAGCTGTGCATCACAGATGTATATGTCTGCTACAGGATTGCAGAATATGTTAGCACATATCATGAGTATATTTTGTTTGTTTTAGTTTTCATTGTTGGAAATACTCTTTTTGACAAAGAACATTCCTGGTAGTTAGTGATTTCCAAAGTCTATCTGCATAGGAGAAATATGCAACAACATTGTGGCTATAATACAAGATATAATTTAGCCATTTAAGTTTTAAAAATGCTAAATTAAATGACATGCAACAGCTCACTTATGAGTCTATGCACATGACTGAAGGTGCAATGTGGGAATAATGAAACAAACACAGCTAATCATATATTCTTATTAAACTTTTATTGTTTGTTAAAGCTCTCGGTTATTACAAATCCTTTTTTCCAGACAAGAAGTGCAACGAATGCTGTACATGTGGATGTCAGTGTATGGCAAACAAAAGTTAGAATATTGGATACGGGTGAAATGGTCCTTTTTATATAAAACTCCTTTGTTGAAGTCTGTGAAATAGCATAAAGCTTCCTTTCTCTGCACTGTATTTTGCATGCAAACCACCTGTTTAAATAACAAGCAAACAATGTAAAAGCTAAAACAATGTAACAGTTTTGTGCCAAAAATGCTGCTTGCTATTTATATCATTAAGTGTTATGCTGTGAGGGAGTAAAAGCATCCTTTGTACTTTACAAAAACATGTTTATACAGAGATAAATCTCTTTGTGTCACAAATATAATAGGAAAAAAAAGCAAAAAGTTAATGACATTTCTTCACAGTTTGCCTTCATCGCCTTTTTTTTTTTTTTTTTTTTTTAATTTCTCACCTTGCGCTTCCAAGTGCCTGGTCTTGGTTTGCTCTTGTCTTCTCTCAGTGGCAACAAAATGCCACTAAATCTCCTTGGCACTGTCTTGATCCTCAGAAAATAAAGGTCACTCACAAATATCCCCTACTTGTCCTGCTTTTCAGCCACTTAAATCCCCTTCTTTCAAAGATGCTCAGCTTCCTTTTCTTCCCTAGCTGCTGATGTCTCACGGTTGTTCTTAGACGACGGCCTTGCTGCCATAGATTCATTGGCTCTGTCAGAGTAGTGCTAATCACAGTATTTGTGCGGTCAATAATGGGTTGACGCCAAAGAAAATGGCCTGTAAATACCCCAATAAAGACCCACTGTTCATGTCCACTCAGTCGCATTGATTAGGAATTAGTTCTGGGGCGCTAAAAGAGACTGCTGACCGCTTTCACAGTACCTATTAAATTCAAAGGTGTGCAAAGTAAGTTTGCCTCGTTGCGTGTTGTCTAACAAAAGCCTTATTTGCATTCCAGGTGCGAGATAACGCCACATTAGTTTTGTCCAGAGTTCTACACCCTCAACACAACTACGACCAGAACCAGGAGAACCACGAAGAGCGTACGTCTCTCTAAACACACACATACTGTATATATGAACACGGATCAGACGTGTGTACTGGAGAATACAATGCTTTCCTTTGTTTGGTTTCTCCGGGGATTTTGTCAATATCTCCACTCTCATTTGACATGCTAATACATGTTGTTTTATGTACAGCACAGTTTGAAATTATTCTAAAAAATTGTGCACTTTTTATCTTGAGCCCTTTTATGTACATTTCAGAATAGTTGATTGTTTAGCATTTTCTTTTTTGGATGTTCTCTGTGCACTCAGATTGAGTTGATAAACACCCTCCCATTTTTCATCATCTGAATATGTTCTGTAAGAGGGTGCATGAATAAATAAGAAGCAGAGTTGTTAGAGGAAAGTTTAATGTGTTGTTTTTCCCCCCATTAGGAAATGCTCTGCTGGAAGATGATAAAGTGTTTCACTTGGTGAGGCCAGCAGACGAACTGGATGAGATCAAATCTAAAAGAGGAAGCATAAAGGACAAGTCAATGACCAAAGCCATTACAGAGATCTATCTAACACGACTCCTCTCAGTCAAGGTACAGTACAGATCATTTATGCAATCTGTTAAGTAGTCATCTAATGCAGTGGCTACATAGTAATTTGTGCTTTTTCCAGCAAGTTAGAGCCAACTTTGGTGGTGTCTGGGTTGGCAAAGGGCAGAACATACAAAAATACTCACTTAAAAAAACCTGTATCTCTACACTCCCATTGCGTGCAAATAGATTTGTCTCTTGGCTTTGATATTTCTGGCTGTGCTCTTTTGTCTCTGCCCTGTCTCACATTATTTGTGGCCCCTTTCAGGGAACACTGCAGCAGTTTGTGGATGACTTCTTCCGCAGTGTGCTGTGCTCTGGGGCAGTGGTCCCACCAGCTGTCAAATATTTCTTTGACTTCCTCGATGAGCAAGCACTGAAACACAACAATGTGGACGAGGAAACCATCCATATCTGGAAGACTAATAGGTAAAAGTACGGCACCACTGCATACACTAATAGTCACTTTCAAAGTTATGTTTGTGTGCTATATATCTATATCTATCTATCTATCTATCTATCTATCTATCTATCTATCTATCTATCTATCTATCTATCTATCTATCTATCTATCTATCTATCTATCTATCTATCTATCTATCTATCTATCTATCTATCTATCTATCTATCTATCTATCTATCTATCTATCTATCTATCTATCTATCTATACACACCTAAGTAAAAGTACCAATACCACAATTTAAAAATACTTAATTCCAAACAAAAGTCCTAAATTTTAATCCCATTTACATTGTAATATAGGCATAAAAGAAAAGGTATTGCAGTGGGAAAAAATATCTTGATGGCTATCTATAGCAATAGCTTACAGTTTAGATTGTTAATTCATAATGCATTCATCAGTACATTAGTAGTATTTTACTGTTGTAATTTGTTGAGGGGGAGCTTGTTCTAACTGCTTTGATTACAGTTAATTTAGCCCCGTGGTTCTCAAGCTGATGTCAAGACCCCTAGAAGGGGTCAGCAGATAAATCAGGGGGGTCATCACATAATTAATGAGGTTAAAAGGATTCAGCAACACTAATTTGTATTGATTTTTTGGACTGTTCTCTAATCTCCGCTGTTTTTCAAGGAAATATTAGATACATTTATCACTTAAGTATTTTCTGCTTGGAGATTTGCATCATTAAACAATAACAGTAGCTAAAAAATGGCACATTGGTTCCCTTGCTGCTGCTTTGAATTTTACGTATCGTTATTTTTAAAACAATTTTCTACCACTTGTGCTTTATGTAATGAAAATAGTGTATATGTCAGCTATTCAATTGAGGTTAGTCTCTTTTTTTTACCTGCTGTTAACAGTATTTTCATAAAACTATGGTTACCTGCTGCTTCCCATTACACTTTCTTAACAGAAAAGACAAAAGTTAAAGTACTATACTACTCATAAAGACCTCTTAACTGAATGCTTGTCGTAACATTTTACATACCTACAGGTTTTTGACATTTCCAAGAAAATGTACATGAAATGGTCCTCCAACATGTCTGACATCCTTTCACTCGCAGTAAAGAACCCCCTCAGTTTTTTTCTCTAGAAAAATTCCCTCCATTTCAATAAATTGATGGATATATGGTGCATCTTTGACATGCAATTACCTAGAAACTCAATATTTTCCCTGTCTTAGCTCTTTGGCCCTCAAACTATTATTTAAATTGAATCATCTCAGCAGTTTAGTGGTCAGATGATTTGATTAGGCTTAATGCGTTCCATTTTGTAAATGCTTTTTATCTGAAAAGTGCCTCATAGCTATAACTGCCAATTAAATGTACTGGAGTAAAAAGTATAACATTTGCTGCTGAAATGTAGCAGAAGCATAAAGTAGCATTAAATGGAATTACTCAAATGACACACAACTACCTCATGTTTGTACGACTTACACACAGCAATCTGAGACCAGCGCCTCAAATCCTGTCGCCTGAAATATCGTAACTCTCCAAGAAATAAAACTTACTTATCCCAGAAACGGCTGAATACAAATGCACAGTTTCAGCTCACTTAGTTTGCATTTGCAATCCCCTTGCTCCCATGTGACATTTAAGTGCATAAATTAGTGTCACGTCAGCTAAGGCTCAAGCATACAAGACGACGTGTTGCATGTAGATGCCGGTGATTGACGCGAGGCTGGCAAGAGAGCACCCACACAAGGACAGGAGATGAGCGATTTAATTACTTACTACACTCCACACCACATTCTGCATCCACCCGTTCTGTTTATCAAATCAACTGAGGGCTATGTATTAAATATGAATGTGTGTATGAGGCATAACAACAAACAAACATGGTAATTATGTCCCATGATAATTTAATTCTGTGATTATAGCAACATTGCTATTTTAGTGCTTCTATTGTGTTCTCACTGCAGCCTTCCCCAGGAGATATCACCAAACCACTATGAATTTTACACAATGTGTGTTTCCAGTCTCAGATGGCGGGACATTCGCACCGATCAGGGAGGAGAGGTTTTTTTTTGGAAACTACTGTATTTTGGGTGTTCCTTTCAATTCCTCAAGCTGGTACGAGGTTGGAAAGAGGCGTGTGGAGCTTGTGTGTTCCTGCTCAGAAGGGAAATTAGCGAGCGTACTCGAGCATTACTTTGCCTGTGCTTTAGGTTGTTAAGCAGCACTGAAATTTCAAAGGTCAAAGTTTTGCAGCTACTTTAGCATTTCTAATCAGTATTTGTTATAGTAGACAAGCATCACTGCCTGTTGCTTTGCGCAGATCCCTTTTGTTTTTAAGAAAGAAGTCTTCAGAGGTGTTGTTTTACTTCTCGCTTTTCATTTTCTTTGAACGCAGTAATTCTCACAGAGGTCAGGATCATATGAAATAGTAACATAAACTGACAGTCAAGGGTATTGTTCTGAATAAACTGACACCTACAAGAAAAGCTTTTCTTCATCCCTGTTATTATCTTGTACTGCACTCAATTGCACCTCAGGCAAGTGCTCTCACACATGAAATGCCTCTCTGGCTTAAATGAATTCATAGATGTAATGTGCTTGATGAGATTTTCCCCCATTCTGCAGTAAAAATAACGATAACAGCCGTGATGAAAGACTGATTTCTTGCTCTTTTTTCCCCTGCGTGCAGCCTGCCTCTGAGGTTCTGGGTGAACATCCTCAAGAATCCCCACTTCACCTTTGATGTCCACGTGTCTGAAGTGGTGGACGCCTCGCTCTCCGTCATCGCCCAGACCTTCATGGACGCCTGCACCAAGAGCGAGCACAAACTCAGCCGGGTTAGTGGAAGTGAATGAAGGGAGGAGGAGAAAAGGGAGGGAGGGTGTGAGGTGAAAGAGCAAGAGGGAAGATGGGAGAAAAGATGAACAAGATGACAATAAAGTGGATCACATGAGAAGTTAAATGGAGTAAGAAGTAGAATGTCATAGGTCAGTTACTCCGAAGTGCCATTATTTTCACTGCTGTACATCCATTTTTGTGTCTCTAGGACTCTCCAAGTAACAAACTACTCTATGCAAAGGAGATCTCCACCTACAAGAAGATGGTGGATGAGTGAGTACTCTCCATCTGCTTTCATTTAGAGTTTAAAATGCTTCCAGACTGCGAAGCAATTTTCATTAACAATTATTAACAATTACATCATGCAGCAATTACCACCTCTTGTCTCCTCTGTGTGTGTGTTTGTGTGTAGTTACTACAAGGGCATCAGGCAGATGGTACCCGTCAGTGACCAGGATATGAACACTCATTTGGCAGAGGTGTCGCGGGTGAGAAACACATCTGTCACTTTGTTTTCAAATTTCAGACCTGGCCCATTTAATGGTAGCAGAAAATGTGGTTTAATAAAGTAAATTCAGTTCTAGATTTTAGCTGCAGATTGTGCCCATCATTAGGAGGGAATGTAACACTTTTAAAGCTTGTTGATTTCTTGCCAAAATGCAAATTGGGAGTTGTAGTTAACATTTAGAGCAAGTATTTTGTTCTAATGAGTTAACTGGGAAAGTTTCATGCTGCATGTACAAACCATAGAAGTGAGTCTCATAACTTTTTGCCTTTTTGTGTTTATTTCGAATCTGCTGCACATAACATTTTCTGTTGGAAAAGTAAAACTGTATTTTACTTACTGTGCCAGACTAGTTTGTCAGAAATATACCAGAAGTATCTGTTTAAAGTGCAGCCAAAGAAACTGATCTTGCTATAATAAAAAACTATGCCAGTAATTGGCCCTCTAGCAATATAGAATCAAAACAGGGTTTCATTTCATGAAGCTCTTTAGAATTTTAACTTTATTGCCTGGTGGTAAGTAATACTTGCAGGGTTCTTTGCAGAGGCCACGTTGTTTCTCTTTATGGTGCTTCTCCATTGCCTCTGCAAGCTGAGTTACTTATCACACCAGGAAAGAAAAAGCAGTTTATTTAGCCGTGTGCAGTTTTTATGGTTTCCTCTTTAACCTTTAAGTTGTCCTTTATGTTTTCCAGTCTCACACAGACAAACTGAACACACAAGTGGCCCTCCATCAGCTTTACCAGTACGCCAGCAAATACTATGATGGGGTAAGAGGCCCTTCTCTTTCCTATCGCACCCAAAGGAGGCTATTCCAGTGAATGCACTACTGCCCACTATATTATTGCTCTTCCTTTTTTCTCTCTTCACTCTTGATATGCCAGAAGAGTGATTGTATGAAATTTTAATTGAAAGCATTTCTGTGGGATGTGAATTGGAAAATTGCTCTGGGAATTGATTTTTAAATGTCCATTGTGCATTGCCACTTGAGGTCACGAAAAGGGGATAAACAAAACCTAATGAACAAGTTGGATAAACAAATGGGGCTGTCAGTCTCCCCTAAGTGGGGCTCACAAACAAGAACAGCTTATATGACGTGACTGTTGATGTCAAATAACACAATCCTCTCCTCCCACTCTCCACCCTTTTTCTTCCCCTTTGTCCCGCGCCTCCTCTCCGTCCGTCCTCCTTCTCCTTGTTTCTTTGCTCCTCTGCTGTCCTTCCACCCGATCCCTCCTCTGGCCCCTCTTTACCTATTATTTCCAACTTCTCTGCCATTCTCCTCCATTTCTGTCCTTCTCACCTTCCATCCCCCTTTCAGATCATCGCATCCCTGGACGAGGACCCAGCTGCCCAGAGTAAACAGCTGACCCTGCGGCTCCAGCAGATAGCAGCCGCCCTGGAAAACAAAGTGACTGATCTCTAACCCACTGAGCGGAGGGAGGGAGGGAGGGAAAGAGGGAGGGGGGGATATCGCCAGTGACTACAGGAGCTTATTTCTTCTTTTCAGAGAATAAAACTTAGAAACAAGGAAATGTGAGAAGGGACTCGTGGGCGTCAAAATAGAACAACTCGGCTAGGGGCAATTTTCTGTTCTGTGGAGTAACGGAATAATGAAATGCAGATAGAGAGCAAAAAAAAGGGGAAGAAAATGATGGGTTACACTGTCAGAGGTACGCCTTAAAGCTCACTTGCCAAACCTTAAAGGTCTGCGCGCTCACTCATGCTTCACTGAATATTGCTCCCACAATGCAGTGCGGGAGAACTCTCTGAGAATTAAGCCCCTCTGTGGAGCACTGGCATAGGAGATAATCAGATGTTCAATTTCTCTCTGTGTAGAAAAGGTTTTAAGAGTTGTATTATATATTTTTTTTATTGTGCAGTCTTTATGCGGAAAGCTTTATAAGGAAAAAAATATCTTTTTAAATGGATCACCTTGTGGTGCGGATAGTGTTTTTATTAGCCTGTGTGTGCGTCGATGTCTGCGTAAAGTGCAACATGTGAACCAGAGGGTGTGTTGCTAAACTTGAGCGTGTGTTCGTGTGTGAATGTGTGGGAATGTGCGTGCACACACAGGATGCCTACTGTCAAGCGTGAGGGCAAACGGACGCCTGCTTTCTGTCATTTAAATCCCCCCATATCCGGCAACACACTGGAGCCTGCGCTCACACCGAGCTTTATGACAGAGACCAAAGGGTCCTCGCAAGGACACTGGTTAATCTAGCAATGTACAGGCTCATATGAATGACAGGTCACGGGTAGTTTCAGAAAAATTTGAGTTAAATATTTTGCTTTTGACTCAGATTTACTTCAAGCTGGATTGCCATTTGTGCTCGTGGAAATCGATAATAGCACAGTCTGTCTCCCTTTATTGTACAGTGCCATGAAACATTCCACTTCAACTAAAGCACAGAAGGACATTTCAGATGTTTTTTAAAGATATTTCAGTTAATGACACTCTTCAGAGATTTCTTTTTTGTTATAAAACCTTTTCCTTTGTTTAAGTGTCAGCAAGAAGCAACTTCATTCTGCCATGGAGCCATGTCACTCATATTAGCCTTGCAATAATGTCAGTACACCATGAGCCACAATCAGCAGTCGCATTAGCTTACGAAATGTATTTGCATACAGTAGCAATTCAGCAATATGTTAGAAAACTATCCAAATTGATTCATGCATTGTTTGCGTTTATGATTTCTTGTGCCATTTTCTTTTAGTATTACCCATGTAATGTTCCAAATATTCTTCAAGCATTGTGCCTCTAAAGCTATAAAATAGCCTATTGCTGATGTTAATAATCTGCCAGAGATGCAGTTGGTAGTTCAATGGCATGTTCGGAACAAATTATAGTGGTTGTAGCCTTTTGTATGATGTTGGGGAGGTTGGGTTCAATCGTGTACATAATTGTTATAGTAATTGGAATATTGATATGTCAATGTCAGAGCTGAGGTGTTGACGGCATCAGAATGAGAGTTTGATATTTCTTGGGCCATTAAGTTCCATCCCTAAATTGTAGGTCTTGCTGTTGACAGATGATTTAATTGTACTCCCTGTATCTGATCATGGATGTGTGTAGTTGACAGAGCATAACGAGCTCCAGAGACCCCAGAATGTTAACGATTCCTGCCTTGGCTAGAGAGAGGTTTGCACAGACCTCGAGCCTGCCTGCCTGCTGTCTCAGCATGGCACCCTGGCATCCCGACCAACAGCACTTGGCACTGCCCACTCGGCGCAGTGCAGAGTGGCACTCTGTATAATGGAATCAGCAGGGGAGGCTTTTGATCTTAATTGCATGCCGACTGCAGACTCCATCCTTGTCTCCGCTGTTGTTTACTGCTGACTCCTTTCTCACTGACAGAGTTGATGCAAGAAGCTTCTTTCAGAGCCTTTCTTTAACCAAAAATGTGCCTTATTGAGTAGGATGATACATATATATTGTTTCTAAATTATTCTATTGGTAACCTAGGTGATTATGATGATGATAGTGCTATAGACACAGCAATGTACTTGGACTTGTGATCTTATGTGTGCTGTCTAAAATGCTAGATGCCCTGCTGCAGCCGTTTGCGTGCCAATAGGCTGAAGACATTTCAGTATGATTTCTTTTCTGGTTGCAATTTTGATGTGTGCATTTCCTTTGGGTGTCTGTGGTGTGTGCTTAGTAGGACTTTGGTGGCTAAGGCAAAAAGCCAAAATGAATAAATGTAAAACAGTGGCCAATGTGATTTGGGTTTCCCTTGAAAATGTCTGGCATTCCTAAATTAGTCTGAAGTCAAAAGGGTATCCTTATGTAGACTGAATATAGCGCAAAACTGTTCCAATGGTGTTAATTTTTTGCCCTGTGTTTCTAAGCTATTCCACAGTGTGTACGATAAATGACTATCTATACTCGACAAATGATCTTTCTTACTGCTGTGCAGTTATTATTTTTATTTCTTGTTTCCTATACCATATAAATCTTTGTAAAACACATTGAAATACTGTATTCTAACTGTATAACCCTATGCATTGAGTCTTGGGACAAAAAAAACAAAAGAGAGAAAAAAAACTGTTTGTGCAGTTGTCGAGACTTTTTTCCATTTTGAAACTTGTGAATGTGCTGTTATGATAAAACAAACGGGGACACTCCATTTTCAGTACAAGACCATCAATGGAAGCCAACGTTTTCCTCCGCATCCAAGGCAGCTCAGAAGATCCTCGATCTTGTACCTGATCTGGTTGTACTGGATGAACTTAATTTTACAAAAGTTGTGTGTGGACGGAGCAGTTACCCACAGGTTTCATCATACACTCCTCCGTGAATAAACTCAGAGACGTATACGCCCTTCATATCTGCTGTGTTTCTTTCACTTTTACAATATCGATTTGGTTCAGTTGAACACTACCTCTTACGAATAATGCATGAGTTAAAAATCACCTTGGGTAACACTTTTCACAGGTAGCCAAAATCTTGTTGAAGCAAACTGAATATTTTCTCTACGTCTTTGGTTTTCATACAGTTCATTACATGACTTCAGATTTACTGAAGAGCTTATATACAGGCAAGAGTAATGGATGGATTTATGGAAATTAAAACCAGACATTTATTTTATCAGTAAGGGCCAAGTGCTTGAACCTGACAGTATTTTTTTTTTTTTTTTATTTCTTATCTCAAACATTCTCGCAAATTATGACCCTAAACGACTTTGGTGATAGCATCAGTCTTCATATGCAGCTTGGCCTATGACGGCAGATGCTTTTTACCCAAATGTCACATCAGGTTCCTGTCACAAGGCTCAGAATACAAACTAGAAGCCAAAGTCTGGCTCCATGAAACAAAATTGATAATAAAAATAGCCGCGCGCCATCTCTGTCATCGGCAGTGAAGGTTGAAAAATTGTGGCAAAAACATTAATTAAGTACTGACAGCTAAGAATGAAATTGGAAAAAAGAAAGATGAAAGGCAAAATTGCCTCATCTGACTGCTTAAGCCCCAACGCAGTGGTGGAAATATCAAAGACAGACCAGAAGCCTGCGTGGGCCATCTTCTAGCTGAGCAGATCATTGATGCAGCAACAGATAGAGAAACTTCAAGGGCTGCTGCCAAATCAAGAGTGATTACACTTGATTATGGCAAGCACTGCATGTTGTACACTATCCTTGATCACTCATGGAAAATCAAAGGCAATACTGTCCTTTATATTTCCATTAGGACATGCCGCTTACATCACTTTTGGAGGTAATATAATTTGCTGTGCAGTGTACTTGAGATAAGATTTCTAAATAACTGGCCTTCATTGTCTAGAACTCAGTGATACTGCACAGTAAGAATAATTATTTTAAGTCAGTCTCTGTGAAGGTTTCTTAGAAGAAATTGGGTTAAAATCTGCATGTTGCTGGCTTCTGTTCTCCTGCCTGGGATGCTTCCCCTCACACAGCAGCCAGCCTCTCCTTCAGCAGGAGATGGCTGTGTTTACCACCAGGTTGTGTTTCACCTCCGCGTTTCAAACCTCCTAATGAGATTTGGCTTAGATTTTTTTTCTGCCTCCTCTGGGGAGGAGGAGAACTTGGTGAAAATAAAAACAATGATGGTGTGGTGTCACTTTAAACAGTTGTTCTGATGAATAATTTAAAACCTCGCAGACAGCAACTGATTCTAGGGCTCTCTAAAGTCATATATGCTGCCAGGAAATTAAAATATCCTTTTAGGTTAGCGTTTATTTCGACAGACTAAGACCTACATGTGTGCCTTTTTTTAAAGAAAAGTATGAATTTAAAGTTTTCTAAAATCAGTAAAAAAAAATAGTAGTGGCCCATTTGATGGCTAATTTATGACCTGTGAGGTGAAACAAAAATGTTCTCTGGATAGTGCAAAAAACAAGAACAAAAACTTCAAAACTCTATGTTGCATTTTACGGTCTATAAAGTTGAGGTAATTCCAACTACTTGATATACAGTTTGTAAACAATGCAGTCTATACAGCAATGCAATATCGTGATGTTTGTAGCGTCACAATCCTGTGAACTCAGAAAAACAGCCCTGTTTTGTATTTGTGACAAAGCATTTTCCAGCTAATCCAGGAGTTTTTAAAAACTGTTCCTGTATCTGAAGAAGCAGATTTTTTTCCCCATCCCCTAAAGGAACACTTAATCCCTCAGTTTATCCACAGAGATTCAAAATGTACAAGCTTCACTGGTCAGGAAGGGTATGAAAAGTGTAGTCTGAAAAGTAAAGTAAAATAAGTAAACATTAAAAAAGTTTTTTCTTTAAAGTTAACCAAAGCTGTCAGATGAATTTAGTGGAGTAATAAGTGCAGTATTTGCCCCTAAGATGTGATATAGTAGAATTATAAAGTTGTATAACATATAAATATTAAAGTCTCTGAGTAACTGTGCTTAGTTACATTCTAGTACTGCAGATAGGCTGCATTAGTGCACTAAAACTAAAATACCTGAACTGTAAGTATCTCCACTTTTAATGTACTCCCTGATTCCTTTTGTTTACATATTTATACTCTATTGTAAAAATGATTTACACATTCAGAGCGGCACCTACTCAAAACAAAACAATATGAAACAAAAGAAACCCACAGTGGATTACTGTGTTTTCGTATTGCGCTTCAGTGCACCCAAAACTGGCCAGTGTTTACACCTGTTGGCTTCTCTCCTGCTCTCTGTGCTCACATATACTGCATTTTAATGCAACCAGAAACCCAACAATGCTGTTCTTATTTACGTATTTTTTTGTCTCTATTGTCAGACAATGGACCAAGTGTAAAACGGAGTCTAAGACGCAGCCCATCAAGACTACATGCTAACAAGCAGTCACTTCAGAGCCTTTTCCAAACTTTAAAACTGCTGACTTTATACTCGAAACATTGACAAGCTCACCGTAGACATGAGTTAAGAACAATTTGGCGATATCTACATGTAAAATGATCACTCAAAGAGTTAGAGGCAGTAGAAAGTCCTGGTAAAGCAGCATACAAGTATTCATATTATTATACTATATAGTATGCAAGAAAAGGATTTAGTGTCCCATATATAGTACATAGCAGTATGTCAAAAATACACAGATGTCCGACTACATCCACCTGTTTTTGCCAGATTGCATCCAGCATACTTTTGTGGCCACTCTGACCCATAATCCTCTACACAGTTACATCACAGTGTCTCGCTGAGTATGAACAAGTTTGAACCCCCCAAGAGCACACAGACAGATGACAACGCATTTTGCACTACAGGTTGCAACGGTCTGTTTAAGGTGCAATGTACTGACAAAGTAGTAGTACATCCCAAATATAAATGCAGCTGTAGATTTAGTATGCGCTAAAGTGGGAAAAAAATGAGTGTATGATTCGGAACAGTCAAAGATAGTCTTCTTCCTGAAGGGGGCATGGGCAGGAACACATGATTTAAACTACAGACAATGAAAAAGCCTGTTAGAAACAGGGTTAAAACCAGGGCTTTTATAGTTGGGGTAAAGTGAACTGTCTTTGCATTATTTTGAGGTGAGAAATCAAAGGCCACATTCTGGAGATGTGACACTTTTATTGATTTGCACAATATGGGAACATCTGAACAATATTATCCTGCCCATGTATTCCATCCTCCTCTGTAAGAGTTATCGCTTCTTCACCAATATAAATGACAAAAATTTCACTTTGAAACAATTCCCACTTGATGTGATCGTAAGTTTGCATTGCTGCATGGAACCAGAGCTGTGGGTTTTGTCCTCCATCACTTGCAGTGCATTCATAACAGGAACCTGTTATTTAATGACTCACAGCGTAATTACACAAACAGCATCAGTGGAGACTGCACTGCTTCTCTGCGGTTGCACGGGTGACTACAGCAATTTAATCAGCGGGAAAGGACAGATCATTCTGTCACCATCAGGTCTGTATTAACCTGTACTCTGCACAGACACGAAACGAAGTCTTACTTTGGACTCCAGCACACAAACTGTACACCAGGCCTTCTAACTTAAGCAGCTGCCGTGTCCTGCATGCCACGTTTTCAAGTCTCTGCTGCGGCTTTCACTGCCCGTAGGAGCGATGACAATATGTATAAACAACAACTGAAAATATTTTGCTCACATTAACTAGAAAACCAAGTTCCTTAAAGTGTTATTATTTTGCTGATTCGTTTTACCCCGTCAACTGCCAACTCACGTTAGAGAGTGATATATTTCATTTTATATTTCCTAAACAAAGAAAGTGTCGTCCAGGGTCCGTGTACGGATCTGGTGATTGGATTTTCCGTTCTGAAACGGGTATTGAAAATAAAAAACGAGTGGTTATTTGATTTTCGTTTTAAAATACAAAAATTAAAATTGAAATACAAGGCGTTTTTCCTTTTCATGATCAAAAAGGGATATACGTTTTTTTTTAAATGCTTTGATTTTCGTTTTATATTTAGAATAACAAGAAAGTAAAATCAGTAAGAGACAGAAACGAAAAAAGGTACGTTTTTTCATTTTCTGAGACCGGAAGTGGTCATCAGCAAGTGTGGAGCCAAACAGAGTACGGTGCATAGACTGTACATAGATTTTTTTTTCGTGAGTTTTCATGGTCAAAATGAGAGATCAGGTGGCCGATCTTAAAATAAATCAGTATTGATTTTTTTATGGAGCGTTAAAGTTTTGCGAAGCCAGGGGGCGGGACTACTTGATTGACAGTCCGGTCCGGAATGATTGACAGGTCCTATGGAGGAGGCAGCTGAGACTCTGCTCTCCTCGTTTGGATGAATTCTGATATAATAACTGTTTGTTTATTTATCGGTGCAGCAGCAGAACATTTTCCACAGACAGTTTTCCTGCCCGTTGGCTTGTTTTAACCAGTTTTCTACCTTCGGCTGATTCTACCAGCAGACACTGAAAGGACTCTGATAGTTCGGTAAGTAAATGTTTATTTTTGTATCGGTGCCGCTTTTAATGCACTTTATATGCAGCTTTAGTGTCAGATGTAATGTGTGCCATGCACTCCAGATGTTGGTGGAGTTTGTTTCAGTGTGTGTTGACTAGAGAAGAAAGTGAGCATAGTAAATATTAGCTTTAATGTTAGCGATGCTAACCGAGCTAGCTGCTCAGTCGTAGCATGATTAAAGCTAACGTAGCATCAAGCTAATGTGTTGAGTTTCATGTAAACAGCTGAAGTGTGTTGTGTTCCTGTAATGTGGTTCATTAAGTTCATAAAACTGTGGCTGGTTGACATTAATGTAACGTTCAGGAAACTTAAATGTGATTAAAACAGTAACGTTAATGTTCTAGTTGTCAGTAATCAGCTTTAATTTGACACTAAAACAGACTCTGATAGTTTTAAATGACATCAGTATCATTAGTTTGTTGAAAATTGTCTCATTTGTTGTTGTGATGTTGCTGCTGATTCATTAAAACCAGATGATCCATGTTGAAAATACGTTTAGTTCTAGTATCAGAAGTACAAGAAGGAAAATGGAAGTTTAGTTCTGCTACATCAAAGATTTCAGGATTAAAATAACTAAATGAGTCTTTATGCCTCAAACTTTATTTTTACAATAATGAAATAATCACAGATAATAAAAATATAAATAGCAGAGAAAACCTGAGAGAATAATTTCCTGAAAAGTCTGTGAAGGAAAAGCAGCTTTTTTTATCCTGAAAGATCAGAATCAGCTCCAACATTTGCATCTGACAGCATCAAGTCAACCAGAAAGAAAAGAAAAAAGAAAATGACTTCTTTCTGATCACATCTGTTCCGCTGCTCACAGTCTGCTGCTGCTCACATTCTTCACATTTATAGTCCACTTTTAAAAGTTCAGCAGACAGGTGCTCTGCTTTGGAGTGTGACGATGTCGTCGGTGATGTGGAGAGTGAAGTTTCCGTTTCACCCACAGCGTGCTTTAGGGCAGCCGGGTCGGACTTGATGTTTGAAATACTGACCGACAGCTCAGATTTAACTGTCTGTAGTTCCACTTTGATGGGTGTTAAACTTTCACTCAAAGCTGCCAGGAGCTGGGTCTTTAAAATAACCGCTGTCTCGTTACAGAGTGAAAGTAGCAGTTCCTCCTTAAGGTCAGAGATTGCAGCATCTGAGGGCCTCTTCAAAAGAAGGTGTAGTTGATGAAGGCGTTCTGGAGCAGGACCAGAAAGACCACGACCAAGCAGCCCTGAGATCTTAGGCAGCGTCTCCCTCGGGTGGGTGTCAACGGTGTTCACGTTCAAGTCTGTGGTAATCCTGTCAAAAAACAAAACAAAAAAAATCTAGATTATAAATGAACATGCAACCAAAGCACTCTGTGTATAACGCCGTAGTATAGGATGCAGTTCAGAAAATGTCAAAGTATAGCATACTTTTCAAGAATAACATAGTATGGCCTGTAGTTCATAGTATAGCATGTCGGCAAAAAAACCCAACTGATTATTATGTGGTTCAAAAAGTGCAAAATGATAGGATGTTGCCTAAAATTGTCATGTATGATACGTGGTTCAAAAAATGTCATAGTGCAGTATATTGTCAAAATAGTATGTTTTTCAAGAAAACATCAGAGTATATGTCATCTAAAAAATGCCATAGAATAATATTTCATTGCACAAGTAAAGTATAGTAATTTTAAAAACTGTTCAAATTCTTATATGTTGCTAAAAAACAAAAAAAAAACTAACACAAAAACGTCATAGTAATATGTCAATTTAAAAAGCCTATAGTATAGAGCAGGGGTATTCAACTAAAATTCAAAGCGATCCAGTCAGAGAAAATGTATTAAAGCAAAGGTCCGGAACGTCATAAAGTCTAACTTCAATTAGTCCGATATATGTTGATGTAACCTAGAAGTTTTATAAGCGTGTGAATGTAATCAATACGTGGGATGGCTGAACTCGTACGTAATTGGTCTGTGTGTTTCCTGAGCTGATAACTAATGCTGTAAACACAAGCGACCGGTCAAATTTAAAATCCCGTTACAATTTACTGATTACAGGTCCGGTCCGTATAAGACGGCGTCTGGGTCCGGATCCGGACCGCGGTCCGCCAGTTAGTGACCCCTGGTATAGAGTGTCGCCCAACAAACGTGATAGTATAGCATGTCACTCTAAAAACGTCATAGTATGGTGTTTGGTCCAAAAAATGTCGTAGTATAGCATGTCGCTCTAAAAATGTCATAGTATAGCATGTCGCTCTAAAAACGTCATAGTACAGCATGTCGCTCTAAAAACGTCATAGTATAGCATGTCGTCCAAAAAACATCATGGTATAGCATGTCGCTCTAAAAATGTCATAGTATAGCATGTCACCCAAGAAATGTCATAGTCTAGCATGTCAGTCTAAAATTGTCATAGTATAGCATGTCACTCTAAAAACGTCATAGTATAGCATGTCGCTCAAAAAATGTCATAGTATAGCTTTTGGTCCAACAAATGTCATAGTATAGCATGTCGTTCTAAAAATGTCATAGTATAGCATGTCGCTCAACAAACGTCATAGTATAGCATGTGGCCCAAAAAACATCAACGTATAGCATTGTCGCTCTAAAAACGTCATTGTATAGCATGTCGTCCAAAAAACGTCATCGAATAGCATGCCGCTCTTGAAACGTCATAGTATAGCATGTCACTCTAAAAACATCATAGTATAGCATGTTGCTCTAAAAACGTCATAGTATGGCACGTCGGTCTAAAAACATCATAGTATAGCATGTCACTCTAAAAACGTCATAGTATAGCATGTCGCATTAAAAACGTCGTTAGTATAGCATGTCGCTCAAAAAACATCATAGTATAGCTTTTGGTCCAACAAACGTCATAGTATAGTATGTCGCTCAAAAAACATCATTGTATAGCATGTCGCTCAAAAAATGTCACTGTATAGCATGTCGCTCTAAAAATGTCATTGTATAGCCTTTGCTCCAAAAAACGTCACAGCATAGCATATCGCCCAAAAAAACATCATAGTATAGCATGTCTCTTTAAAATTGTGACAGTATAGCATGTCGTCCAAAAAAACGTCAGAGTATAGCCTTTGGTCTAAAAACATCATAGTATAGCCTTTGGTCTAAAAACGTCATAGTGTAGCATGTCGCTCTAAAAACGTCATAGTATAGCATGTCGCTCTAAAAACGTCATAGTATACCATGTCGCTCAAAAAATGTCATAGTATAGCCTTTGGTCCAACAAACATCATAGTTTAGCATGTCGCTCTAAAAACGTCATAGTATAGCATGTCGCCCAAAAAACATCATAGTATAGCCTTTGGTCCTAAAATAAACGTCATGGTATAGCATGTGGTCCAAAAAACGTCAAAGTATTGCATTGTCACTCTAAAAACGTCATTGTATAGCATGTCGTCCAAAAAACGTCATCGTATAGCATGTCGCTCTTGAAACGTCATAGTATAGCATGTCGCTCTAAAAATGTCATAGTATAGCATTTAGCTCTAAAAACGTCATAGTATTGCATGTCGCTCTAAAAATGTCATAGTATAGCATGTCGCTCTAAAGACGTCATAGTACAGCATGTCACTCTAAAAACGTCATAGTATAGCATGTCACCCAAAAAACGTCATAGTATAGCATGTCGTCCAAAAAACATCATGGTATAGGATGTCGCTCTAAAA